>NC_135611.1:10080984-10384015 GCF_053574225.1 Canis aureus | reverse complement strand
AGCACCAACACTAGACGTTTCTCTCAACAGTGTTTATACTCATTCAGTCATTGTGTGTGGAGGTATTTAAACCATCTATTTCTATGATTTTTTTAAAAAGATTTTATCTATTTATTTGAGAGAGAGAGAGGGAGAGAGAGAGAGCAGAAGAGGGACAAGGGGCGGAAGAGGGAGAGAGAGAAGTAGACTTCATGCTAACTAGGGAGCTTGACATGGGGCTTGATCCCAGGACCCCAGAATTATGACCAGAGCCAAAGGCAGACACTTAATCTACTGAGCCCACCCCCAGATGCTCCTAACCCATCTATTTCCACGTGGTTGTTAACATTTGGAGACAAACTTCCTTGGCTTCAGAGATCAGTATATTGTATTGTACTAATACCTTCCTTTTGTTTATAAATTCTATCAGGAAGTAGTTAAAATTGCTCAGAAGTAATTTGCTTCTCTGGAAGAAAGGTTGGTTACAACTGTAATCAAATCTTCTATAAGCATATAAAGAGAAGAATAGATTATTTTTAGGAAACCATCTTTTCACTTAATGATATGCAAAGAGAATGACGTGCACTTAGTGAGTGAGGTCGATGAAGGAAAGAATTTCTTGTCAAGACAGCTGTGTTTCGTAAGCTGTGAGGTTAAAATAAAATGCTTTCTGTGAAAGTGATTTGTAAAAGAAACAATTTATGAGTGTTTTTATTAGCATTGCCAACAGCAATACCATCCTCCCGACATCACTTTTTATTAATCTGTTAGTTGGTACATAATATATTTCAGGCTATAAATCTCTCCATTCTTTAAATTGCTAAAATAATACTAATGGGTCACTGATAGTATTTGCTAATTTGAACTGTCTCTACAAAGTATTCACCTGAATCTATTGATGTGAATACATTAGGAATACGAAAGTGAAAACAGAATTTTCTCATCTATTTTAGTCTGACCTTTCAATCTCCCAGCATGATCACAATATCTTCCTAGAACTATCTTTTTCTAAACAATAATAAACCTGGCCCTTATGATGACTTAATGAACTGCAAAATGTACCTTTGAATTTGTCTTCTAATTAGTTTACAGTTCCCAGAACAAATGTTGGTATTAGATTGAATATACAAAATACATATTTTTTCTACATGCATTAGAATTTCTTTTGGTATAAAGCATATTTTTATTGTTTTTTTCAACCAGGTCATCTGGTAATATTTTCTCTATTTCTTTCTGTTTTTGTCTCTGTCTCCTATTCAAGCTTTGTTGCATAACTTCTAATTAGAGACCCGTTATGTATCCTTCAAATAGGGCTTTGTGACCACCTTTGAAATTCCTTACTGTAAAGGCAGGGTGAAAAATTGACATTAGAGATTTAACTCCACTAGAAATGGATCCACACCTACTGAAGAGTGTCATAGTCATCTAATTTGCTTCCACTAATGAAAGTAGATTTTTTTAAAGATTTTATTTATTTATTCCTGAGAGACGGGGGGGGGGGGCAGAGACACAGGCAGAGGGAGAAGCAGGCTACTTGCAGGGAGCCCAATGTGGGATTCGATTTCAGGTCTCTAGGATCATGCCCTGGGCCGAAGGCAGGCACTAAACCTCTGAGCCACCCAGGGATCCTGAAAGTAGATTTTTATAAATATTTGTCACGTAGGTTTTTCCCTTGGATAATTAAATACCAGTTGAAAGCTTTTCTTTGATTGATTGATTTATTTATTTATTTATTTATTTATTTATTTATCAAAAGAACACACACATGCATGCACTAATGTAGTGGGGTAGAAGGGTAGAGAGATAGGGGAGGAAGGGCAGAGGAAGTGGAAGAAGGAGAGGCAGGCTCTACACCCAGCATGGAGCCTCTTGCAGGGCTTGATCTCACTAACCCTGAGATCATGACCTGAGCCTAATTCAAGAGTCAGATCTTTAACCACCTGAGCTACCTAGGCACTCCTGAAAGTTCTTCTAATATCTCGTAATACCACTACCTTTTATTTGTTGATAGGATTGCTTAACCAGTTTGTTGCACCAAAACTTGAGAAGGGAATCAAACTGTAAATATGTCAATGTACTTTGTAAACTCAAAGCATGAGAACTCTTTTTTTTTTTTTTTAACATGAGAACTTCTTTGTAAAATGCACAAGGGTAATTTGGGGCCATTTTTCCAGAGAGTGTTAATAAGAATTTTCTTGATTAATTGGAAAATTATGGCTTCTCCAGTTTATCATCATAACACTTTCTGTATCGTTCTGTCTATATGGGTATAGGTATTTGATTGTAATTACAAAATTTCAGTGACTATTAGGACTGGCAATGATTCCATCACTTTTTCAGGGACTTATCAAATTAACTGATTTGAGTGGCATGGAAACCCAAACTGTAACATGGAAAGAATAACTGTTCAGTTACTAGATTTGGTCAGATGGTATGGTGCAAAGTACATTCCAGATGCATTGCTCTTGTCTCAGCTTGGCTTTCTTGACCCTCAGGTAGCTTTACTACACAAAATGACAATTAAATTATCTGCTCTGTCCATGTTGTAAGAGCTAACTAGTGATGTTAACAGTGAAAATCTTCAGGATTAGACATCAGTAGGAAACTTGCATGTCTAAACATGAAAATATGGTTTGGAAGTGATTGAAGAAAATATTTTTCTTTAAAATTGAATTGTTTGAAACATTCTTAGATCATTTTTTAAGCAATCTAGGAGATGCCAATATTATAAAATAAAATAGTAATGTTAAGACATTTGGGAAAATAAAAACTTCTATAGGAATGTGAGCTATTATTGTCATTTATATTCAACACCTTTCTATTATATCGAAAGTTATGCAAACTTCAGGAGTAGAGTACAAAAATTTTGGGTTTTTTCTTCTTCCAGTAAGATTTTAAGGGAATAGCATTGTTATAGAAACAACTACTACTCTTTAATGCTCAACTTATATATCCAAATGGTTGTTACTATAACTCACTGGGTGTGTGTATTTCAGAGGAACCCTATTACTGTTTAACACCATGTAGTTTTACTGTGCTGTACTGAAAAATTCAAGAGTTGAAGTAGAAAGAGACAGAGTATAGATGAGGCCTCTTGGCCAAGCAGTATAAGGCAACACACCGTTTATTTGGTTCAGTACACACAGTCCATCATTGTTATGACCACTAAATCCAATCATATTTTTAAAGCATTTTATGCTCTAGTATCAAGCAGCACTCACTGTGTTCCACGCACTGTTTTCATCTATGACCGATGACAATAGCGAGGAAAAGCCTTTTTCAGGAGTATAAGAAATTGCTTTACATGAAACTGATGTATTATATTGGAGACAGACCTAATAGGCCAAGGAGACATGACAAATGGCATCCATGAACCTAGCTGATCCTATTCATTTTTAGTGAATTCCAAATTTCATGTGCATATTTTGAATTGCCTGAAACAATGACATTTCTAAAAGGAAATACAACAGAGTCATACTCAAATCTTACAGTGCTCTTGGTGTGTAAGTAGAATTCAACTTGCTCAGGGAGGAAGTTAGCTCAATGATTTGTCTTTCGGACATCGATATTGACAGCTTTCTTTGTTGTCTGCTGGCTGTGATTTGTGTTGTTTTACTTACCTTCTTTAACAGAAAATGAGAATGTAGTTAGAATAGTGCCTACCTGTGTTCAAACTAATTTTTTAAAGAATTAATTAATTAATTAGCTTATTTATTTATTTATTTATTTATTTGACAGAGAGCACAAGCAGGGGGAGCGACAGGCAGAGGGAGAGGGAGAAGGAGGCTCCCCACTGAGCAGGTAGGCCCACACAGGACTGGATTAGAGATGCTGGGTCATGACCTGAGCTGAAGGTAAAAGACCTGAGCTGAAGGCAGACATTTAACCGACTGAGCCACTCAGGTGCCCTGTTTAAACTCTTAATAAGTTCTGTACTACACTTATTATGAAATTTAATGAAAATTAGTTCTCCAGCCATATCTTCACAGTAATGACTTCATTGACATCAACAAAAATTCAGCAATAATTCTGAAGACAGTGACTTTCTTATGGATGTTAATTCATTCTGCAATTAAAGTGACAGACAGAAATGTGAGATTGGATTTGAGCTCCTAAACATTTATAATCCATAAGCCTTGAATTTAGTCAGAAATGTCTTTATTATGTGAACTAAAAATCAGTCTCCCTTAACACTAAATAACTCAGAATCTAGGTTTTGAAATAAATCCTTTTGTAAGAAGCTAATTGTTTGCATGCATGCCCCTTCTAAGCTACCCTCTGGTAGCTTATCTACTGATTTGAGCACCTTCTCATTAAGCTGGGACCTCATGGGTCCTCCCTGACCCTCAAAGTAGGTCTAGGACTTGAGTAATTGTGTTTGAGTCATACTTTCCCAAGATTCTAAACTCCTTTGCTTTTGTTATCAATGCATACTTTACAATTAAGAATCATCTCTCAAACTATATGTAGATTTAAATAGTTAAGACTATAAATATGCTATTTATTGCATCAAGTGACGTTTACTCAGCCATTTATTTCCATTACATAATTTTACAGATAATCTTTATTTTGTCATCACTCACTAGAATATAAATTTCTTAAAGGAAAATCTTGCCTTTTTTTTTTTTCCTTTTCTTTGCACAGCAGCATTACCTGTACCTGTATCACTACGTGACACAACGTGAAAGCTATGAAAAACCTTATTGAGTAAGAGAATAAATGAATAAACTCCATCTTCACTTATGTTTACTGCCTTGTATTCCTCTGGCTTCACTTATTTTCCCAAAATCTGACTTCAAAAATTTTATAAGCCACTGTTTGCAACTTAGCTTGAGAATTTCAACTATATTAAAATTATGTTAACACTGCCTTATCTCTTGCAAGGATACTGGCCCTTAAGTATCTCTGAAACTGAAGAAATTGCCACCACATGCAGGAGAGTAATGTACATTAGCTGAGAGGTGGGTGCCTTTGTATATAGTTCCTACATTTGTCTATGTGTTTTCATACTTACAGAATGCATTAGAAAATGGATTATTGGAAATTAAAAATAATTAAGGGAAGAGGAAAATTTAAATCCTTCAAAGATATCATATATAAAAATACTGGCAAGTATATTCTTTGAGCAACTTTACCTCTGATGAATAATTGTTTAATTATAATTCTACAGCACAATATAACTATATGAGTGTCTACGATAATCAAAATAGAGATGAGCAATTATGTAAATTATTTACAAGGGTGCCTGAGTGGCTAAGTCGGTTAAGCATCTGCCTTCTGCTCAGGTCATGAACTCAGGGTCCTGGGATTGAGCCCCTCATCTGGCTCTCTGCTCAGTGGGGAGCCTGCTTCTCCCTCTCCCTCTGCCTGGGGCTCCACCTGCTTGTGCTCCCTCTCTCTCCCTTTCCCTCTGTCTCTCTCTGCCAAATAAATAAATAAATAAATAAATAAATAAATAAATAAATTCTTTAAAAATAAATAAATAAATGATTTAAATAGAATATACTCAAAAATTGAACGTTAAATCTCCTAGTGAAAACCACACATTTGACTTACATCCTAAGTATTTGCTAAATATTCTTTTATGTTTTAAAAAATATTGTATTTTGGGGGGCACCTAGATGGCTCAGTTGGTTAAGTTACTGACTCTGTTTCTGCTCAGGTCATGATCTCACGATCATGAGATGGAGCCCAATAGGGCTTTGCAATCAGCATGGAGTCTGTTTGAGATTCTCTCTCTCCCTTTCCTTTTGCCCCCTCCCCAACCATCTCAAATAAATAAATAAATCTTTAAAAAATATATTGTATTTTCAATGAACACATCTTGATCTTTGTTCTTGATCACAATTTTTTATGAACTAAATTTTAAAACTGCTTTGAAAATAAGGAAATTCCCTTAAGAAATCTCATATTTAATTTCAATATCTGGAGAAAACTCTCAGGCTTAATTACTGCTCAGATTATTTTTTAAAATATTTTGTTACCCTTGATGCTACTCCCACTTGACCAGGGATCTCTTAAAGATCATTTTATCTGTATTTTTACTAGCAATCAGGGCATTTAAGAATTTTAGCTTTTTTATCAAGATAGTGTTGTCTAGTTTCAGTTACTTCCATTTAATAAGATTTAGAGACTATGATTTATTGCCTTTTGCAGGGCACCAAAACTGAATTTAAAGACAAAATTCAATAATACTGCCTAGTTCTAAACCTTTTACAGGAAGTTGAATCTAATATTAGTCCTCTGAGTAAATTTGCTTTAAAACTCACATCCTCTTGACAGGTAGATTTTTTTTTTTTCTCATTGATCTTTGGGAATATAGGAAGGCCGAAGCAACATTTGTTTATTAAAACATATTCAACAAACCACAGAAAATATAAAGAGACTCATCAATACAGAACATGAATATTTCTTTCATTATTGATGAATGTTTATTCAAGTTGGAATTCGGAAGACAAACCAATCCCTTTCAAGTAATGAGCAGCGCTGCTCCTGTCTCCCACCAGGGATAGCCTAGTGTCGGTAATGTGGACCTGCCCACCTCCTGGTGCTTAATCTCTCCTGTTCCGTGGGATTAAATTATTGAGCTTTCAACGACTCTCAGAAGCCATAATTTATCAGAAAAACAAACAAATAAAAAAGCTCATTTAATACTTTTTTGAAAGGTAATGGAAAAAAGGTACTCAGGAAAATCTTGATTGTAATTCATTCTTGGTTACTTTAAACATCATCTAGAGAGTTAACCAGTTAGAGGTGGAAATTTGTCATTTTTGCCCTTCTTATCCTCTGTGAAAACATTAGATTTTCAGATAACAACATTAACGGTTTTTTCCCTTTTCAACTTTTTGTACCAGGGTCTTACTTTGTGTCATGTTTATTGCTTTAAATACGTTGACTCTAATGCCTTCTGACAGCCCGGCTTGCCCCACTGCTGGGTCGGTGACCTCTGCAGCTGGGATGGGAATTGATTGGCAGGCAGACCTGGTGTCTCACCCAGGACAAGTGTCTTCCTCTGGGTTCCCCAACAAAGCTGGCCCTGGCCCTACATGCAGAAGCTCTTTTCAAATCAGTTGTGCACTTAAACCCAGAGAAAGGGGAAAATATCGGATGAGAAGAGAAACAGGAAAGAGAACGAAAAGAAAAAGATAAAACTTGTATTAAAGAATGGACTGTGAGTTTAAGAACAGCAAAGTCAAGATTTAAAAAAAAAAGGCAAGCAGTTTCCTCCTTGCTCCTTGTCCCCCAAAATGTGAGCAAGTGAGGACCAAGCCTGTGATTTTGGTCTGTCATTGTTCACTTAGTAATAAGTGAATGGTAATTACTTATTTATGATCATGAGTTTCGAAAGAACAGTCAGTTTACAGCCTTGGTTTCCCGAAAAGCCTCAGATAATTAATGAGCACTGTTCTTTGGCTGAAATGTCATGATTGCATTTTTCACTCTTACGCTGAGAAAGTTATGTCTTTAAAAGAAAATTTTCAAAATCCTAGATTTATGAAAATCTTTTCATGGCCATCTCAACCATATCATTGAGTGTGCTTTATAAGGAGTAAAATTGCTTGCATTATTTTACTGATAATGCTAAATTTGATTTCTTTCTGAAATACACAAAATGCCTTGACATTTGGCAGCCTTAAGAGAGATCATTATCATCATAAAATGGCTAACAAAACAACAGCAACCATAACAGAATGAAGTAATTAGAAAAGTCTTGACAAGGTATGGATGGCAGAGAGCTACTGACTATATATTTATTAATGTAAATATATATTAAAGCAACTTCCTTTATGGCTGTTCTCACTAGATGTTATAATACAAATAACAAAGATTGGCCAACTGTTGGCCTGTGAGTGTACTCTATACAGGCAGCCAAATATTGTTTGAAGAGCTATTATCCCTGTTTGAAGTCTAATTTACATGCCTATAAATACATTTATAGTGAAAAAGAAGTCTTTTTACTTCAATTTTTAGTATGTTACCTTTTCAAAGTTAATGTGCAATAAAGCTACTTAGACCAAATAACATCAAAATTGAGGATTTTAACGATATTAGAGACAAGATGAGGTGAGCTCAATAATCTTAAGTGTGTTATATAATATGTAAACTGATGTTAATCTTCAAGAGCACTTGTAATGAATTAGACAAAATAACAGAATCATTTCGTAAAAATAATGCTTAATTTCAGAGAAATGAGGAAGCCCGGCAATTCAAATAATTCTAGAAAATTTTGCAAATGATATAACTAAAATCCATTTGATTATGAGAAAAACTGTCCTCTTGCAAAATCCATCGTACCATGTAATGATCTATGGAAGGAAATGCAATTGAGAAGTTAGGTCTGGGCGCAATTTCAGTTGGCACTAAATTTGGGGAGTTTTTTAAATCAGGGTCTAATTAATATGCAACACTATATTAGTTTCAGTTGTACAACGTAATGATTTGTACATAATGAAATGATCACCAGGAAAAGTCTAGTTCCCATCTGTCATCATTTATAGTTACAGAGTTACAGATTCTGTTTTCTGGTGATGAGAACTTTTAAGATTTTACTCTGAGCAACTTTGAATGTGCAATTCGGTATCATTGAACTATAGTTGTCCTGCTGTACGTTCTATCTCATAGGCTTATTTATTGTGTAATTGGAAGATTGTACCTTATTTTATTTTATTTTTAATTTATGATAGTTACAGAGAGAGAGAGAGAGAGAGAGGCAGAGACACAGGCAGAGGGAGAAGCAGGCTCCATGCACCGGGAGCCCGATGTGGGACTCGATCCCGGGTCTCCAGGATCGCGCCCTGGGCCAAAGGCAGGCGCCAAACCGCTGAGCCACCCAGGGATCCCGATTGTACCTTTTAATTCCCTTCACCCATTTCACTGTTCCCCACTTCCAGAGAGGCTTTCACCACCAACAGTGCTCCTACAGTCATCAGCTTCTTTCTGTCCCCTAGAAGCATCACAGGAAGCAAGGGTTCCACAGCAGTTGTGTAGGTTGGAGGCAAAGGCAATGCATGTAGCAGACCTGTGAGAGATGCGGTGGGCATGTGACATGGTGATTTTTTCCTCTGACTTCTTGGTGGACCCTTGCAATCGTAGGTCTTGCTGGGTTTGGGGGTCATATGTTTGCTTTGAATTAATTTCTTCCTTTTTTGCATTTGATTGTGGTTCCTCCTTAAACACAGAGTTTCTAAATCACTTATTATGACAGATCCCCTCTGGTGTTATATCTCAAGGCATTTGGAATTTGCGGTTAAAATAGCAACCAGAAAAAAAAAAAAAAAAAGTGCACCAGTTAAAATTCCAAACTAGTGATGCATTTATTGCTCAGATATGTGTCCATGAGCTTCTAACCACTGAATCTCATGCACATACATCTTAAGGTCTTCAGAATAGTGTGTTGTCTTTCATTTGTATCAGAAATCCCTCACAGCTTTTTATATACATCTGGTGTCTGCAAGGGCATTTGAATTTCCAGAGACAGTGATATTCATTGGTTCACACATACACTTGTACTTCGTTCTCCTGAAACTCCTCTTCTGAGAGGAGAAGGTTACCTCCTTTAGGTTACCTCTTGCTTTCTGCTGGCCCCAAGTGGAGTATTTCCCTGTGGATAATGAACAGAAAAGTTATGTAGATAGTCCATGTTGTTTTTGAGATCAGAACAATTCTGAAATCAGTTTAATAACTGTATTGCAATCCCTTTAAAACCTGAGTCATAATTATGTACATAAATAATAGCTGCATACTTCTATTTATAAGGTATGTTCTCTTGAATGAAATTTAAAGGTGTATATATAGACCTATTTTCTTTTTAAAATGTACAGGCATAATAATTTTATATTCATATTTATAAATGGATAAATGCAGTAAACTTTTAACAACTTGAGTTTTAAAATGGTATCACAATTTTATGGATCTGAGATTATTTTGAGAGTGAACATCTGGGGGTGGGGTAGATGGAAAGATATGGGTCACTAGAGTTTTGGGCTTGAAGGTTTATCCAACAGCAACACAAAACCATTTAATTATTAATTTTGAGAGACAAAAATGTGAATAAAAATTCAGCTGAGCAGCTGAAAACAGACAGATGGGATTGGGGAAAAGCAAAGCCGCCAAATGAAGATAAGACAGTGAAGGAATCTATCCTGTGTTTTTAGTGCAACAGTGAGGGATGAGCTCTGTAATATGTTCTATCAAGGCTCATAGAGACGAAAAGTGACACAGAAAATGTGGAAGATGAATCAAGATCTTTTTTGTTTCTTTCTGAATCACTGCAGAATTTTTTTTTAATGCTACAAGAAGAAATAGTGAAAAATAGAAAGATCTCGGAATGTTTATGGTATTTCCAAGATTATATTGGAAAACTCAGTATGTTCTGACTTGTACATAAGAAAATGATTTGGAACGGAATTTGGGGATGAGAGATTGAAGTTTTCAGGTGAATTCTGAGCTGTGCATTTAGTCTCCACTCCTGTGAAATGTGGTTTATACGTGTCACTGGGTAAGTTAATGGGGAGTGAAGGTAATAGGGGAGCAGTAGGCACATACAAAGAGAGGATGTCACACGCCTTTTGTTGGATAAGCTCATATCACTGAACAGTAGCTGTAAAAAAGTTAGTCTGATCAGATAGTAATCAAATAACATGTTGCCATAGTAATACCATGGTAATGAGTGAGTGCTGGGAATGAATACATATAAGATGAATTCCATGGAATCCTGAAAACCGAAAACACATTGAAAAGGGTAAACATATGCATATGTATACACATACACATGGATATATGTATGTACATACATACATATGTATTATAATATTTATATAATACATATTGTATATGTATTTGTGAAAAAGTCAAACAAAGTCATTGGTGTTGGTAAAGGAAAATTTATATTTGTATGAGAAGGACTTAAGGAATTACTCAGATGCTATGATGCTGGTCTTTGACTCTAGAAGGAGAAACTGAAGACTACATTGAACAATCACTGAGATCTGGAATAAAGAACCTTCCGAAAGGCCCCAGCAAACCAGCTTACCAACCCTCCCAATGGAGAGAATGGGGAAGTAGCTATGGAGGACAAGACTTCTTTCTCATTCCTCTTGGCACCATCACAACTGATGACACAGAAATTTGACTTAAAGAGCACAGGTGCACTGGTCAGGAAAAAGTTCTTTTCATAATGTGATGCACATTAGGGCTGGCAAACCACAGGAGTGGAGGTGCATGTCTTCTGTAGGGAAGATGTGGTCAGGGGATGAAGCTCACATGGGCTGGGAAATGTGAAGGCGGAGACAATGAAGGAATGGGTGACACATTCACTCTGGGAAGCTGTATCATATCTGTTGATGAGAACAGATCTACTTTTCCCTGAAAGCATGGGTAGGACTACCTCTTAGCTCTGAAAACTAATATTAGTTCCACCTTTAGTATGATGGGTAGGTGCTTTGAAATTTTCCAGTAGCATTAATCTGTGATCAATAGTAAGAATCCATTCTTAATATTCCAGAATACTAAATTCAAGTGAAGCACAGTGGGCAGGACAAATATCAAAAGAATGTCACAATGGAAATCTGATCAACAGGATGGCTTGTTCCAAATTCTTTTTTGCCCTGAAAGATGAAAGAAAAAAGAAAAAAAAGAGGGAAGGGCAAAAATCCTTCCACCAGCTATTTAGATGGGAAAACGGACCCAGAGTAGCCCGCTGTCACAGCAATGAGCTCCCCCCTCCTTACCTGTATCCGCTGATCAATGAGGGCTGGCTTACTCTTTTAGGAGGCCACGAATAAGTTATCTGCAGATTTGAAAATACGCACATGACTTTGCAGTTGTGTAAAATTGCAAAAGAACAAATTCTACTCAATTTTGCCTCTGTATGCAGTCTCCAAAAAAATAAGGATTTATTATCAGTGTTATAAATATCAGATATGTAATAATGAGAACACATTATGTTTGATCTTAAGAATACCTACATCGTTTGTGTTTTGAAAAAAACCTCCTTTATTTCTGTTATTCAAAGTGTCGTTAGAGATCATCCATTTAAACCATGTATTATAGAACTCTTCCCAAGTCGAAACAAGAGGAATACTCTTATATTAAAATCTGCAATTCTCTAGACTCTGAATATTTAGAGTAAAAAAACAAAACAAAACAAAACAAAAAACAGAACCAAAGCAAAATAGAACTGCTGCTTTTCAAAAGTTGTACATTTGGTTATTCTGGGAATGTTTATTAAATATGTTTAGCTGTGGGGCACCTGGGGGGGCTCAGTCGGTGAAGCATCTGTCTTTGGCTTGGGTTATGATCCCTGGGTCCTGGGATCAAGCCCCTCATTGGGGTCCCTGCTCAGCGGGGAGCTAGCTTCTCCCTCTGCTGCTCTCCCTGCTTATGGTCTCTCTCTGTCTCTCTCTCTGTCAAATAAACAAATAAAATTAAAATATATATATATATATAGTTAGTTAGTTGTATATATATAAAATTTACCTTCCTGTGAAATACAAACACAGTTCTGAGTTTTTTGCAGATACTCCAACTGCATCTGTCACCTGCTTTAAAATAGAGCTTTCTACAATATTTGGTTAATTCCTAGGCAATCCATAGCCTACAAAGTTTAAAGAGACTGATAATTTGAAATATTTGGAGGTTTGGAATGTGATCATATACCTTCACTTAGCTTTCAGCATACTTATCAATCTTCTTAATCTGTATTCATGTCAAAGCGAAGCCATCCTTGCTTATTATGTTTACTTTTAGGCTTCTCCCACCTTAGTGCTAAGTTTTGGAGTACACAGCTGAACTTGTTTGATTTGAATGATATTGTCATATTCAATATTAAGTTATGTTAAGCTAACCTTATATGTAAGTTATAGACTGAAAGAGATTATCATTTGAGGAAATTAATAGTTTCTTTTTTTAATTTGGATGGTTTTCTATTGCCTAGGGACTATAAATTTCTAATTCAGGGGGGAAAAAGCTATCAAGCAAATTTTAAGTCTGAGGAATAATAATGCCTAGCTTTCCTGTGACAAGGCTGTTATTATAAATATGAAAAATTTGGTGTAATTTTTTTACCTCTGGTTTTCTGCCTTTATAAAATCTGGAATTATGCTGAAGAGCCCAAAAATATATTTCTTATCATGATTTATCACTTTATTAGTGTTGCTTTAAATGTTTAATTGTGCCTTGGATTGATACACCTTTGATAAATTTATTAACATAATATGAACAAATTACTTTTAAGTAATATTGCACAGAGATTGTGGTCAACAAGCATTTATATTACTTGTCAAAGCCTGGAAATTAGAAGACCATGTGTCAGTAGGTATATAAATCCCTGTTTTCTCAGGGTTTTGCACAGAGGTGAGCTTGGGTTAGTGCTCACATGGATACATTACATGGCTGTGTTTTACCAGGGTAATCACTCCTTCCTCCACGGCAGCAATACTTTAAGCATAAGAGTGACATCGCAGCTCGGGAAAAAAAAAAAAAAGGCAGCATGCTAAGCATGATTTTATGTCAATTACTCTTAAGTAATAAGAATCCTAAAGCCCAGAACCTAGCAGTCAAGAGTCTATGATGCCACAGGAAATAAGTTCAGGCACGCATATTCTTTCTCACTGGAGGGGAGGGAATTCCAAGCACTTGTGAAGGCACAACTCTTCACATTTGGGGAAGATGGAAATAGTGATCTCAACTGGCTTGTCCTCTGGCTCTGAGAAAGCTCCCAGAATCCATCACGAGGTGCGCCTCTTCGTCCCCACATAGACCTTCTAGTCCCACTAGAAATATGGAGGGGACCTAATCAACACTTCCCAGTCCTCATGATATCATTGTAAGCAATGAGAAGAACAGAAGGACAGAAGAAAAATCTACCACCTCTGTCTTAACTAAACTCAAAGAGAGAAAACCATTTAAATTTGCATCTTTTCATTTGCTAAATAAACTGGGAACAACCAAGGGACAGTCACAGGGGATCCTAAAATATGGAGAGGACCTTGCAGTGCTAAGTGGCAGGAATCAGAGGCTAACTTTAATTCCAGAAGGAGCTCCCTTTGACCAGGAAATGTCATGAAAATGACAGACAAAACAACGGCAAAGCCCTCACTGACACAGAGAAAAAGCGTACAATGTTCCTGAGGATTCCAGAGGTCCTAAATCTTAGAAGAAAGGGAAAGGAAGTTGAAGGGAATTCCTCTTCAAGGTGGATTCTTCATTGAGAGCAACCTTCAGGGAGGGAACCGGGCTGGTGTTTTTTCTTTCAGTAATCGAAATATTTTTACTCAATTCTCTTCTTGCTTGCATTGTTTATAAAGAGAAATCCTATGCAATTCCTGTTCTTGTTCTTCTATAGGCAAGATGTATTATCCCCTTGTCTTCTTTCAAGATGTTCAAGACGTCTTTGGTTTTCTGCTGTTGAATATGAGATGTCTAGGCATAGACTGATGTCTACCCTGCTTGTATTGTCCAAGATTCCTAGAAATGAAGCATTGTATTTGTTATTAATTTTGGAAACAATTTAGCCATTATTGGAATAATACAAATACAAATATTTCTTCTGCACTAGTCTCTCTTACTTCTTCTGGTGTTCCAATTACATGTCTGGAAAACTATTTGAAGTTCTTACATGGTTCTTGGATATTATGTACTTTAAAAATATTTTCTGTTTTCCTTTCAGTTTAGGGAGTTTCTATTGAAATAATTCCAAGCTTACATGTTCTTCTTTTATCATGGAAAAAGCTACATAAATCTTATTTTTTTAAATCATTCTAGCCATTTGTAAGTGTATATTTCAGTGGCAGTAAATACATTCGCAAAGTGATCTAACATCACCACTATCTATACCTAAAAAGTTTTTCATCATCCCAGTATGAACTCTACCTACTACAAATAACTCCCTGTTGCCCTCTCCTCTCTGCAGCCCCTCTTCATATCCACTCTACTTTCTTTATTTATGAATTTGCCTAGTCTAGGTGTCTCATATAAAAGGGAATCATATAATATTTGTTCTTCCATGTCTGGCTTATTTCATTTAGCATAATATTTTCAGTATCTACCCACATTGTAACATATATCAAAAATTTCACTCTTTTATGGCTGAGTAATATTCCATTGCATATTGATAGCACATTTTCCTTATCTATGTATTCATTGATGAACCTGGGTTGTTTCCATCTTTTAGCTACAGTGAATGATGATGAAATATTGATAGATAAGCTCATCAATTCTTTTCTGCAATCTATCCAATCTCCTGTGAGCTCATCAAAGTTATTCTACTTTTTTGTTACAGTGTGTTTTATTTTAAGCATTTCATTTTGATTATTAGAGTTTCTAACCTTCTACTTACATCACCCATCTGTTTTTTCACGTTACCTATTTTTTCATAAGAGACTTTAACACATTAAGAATTTTATTTATCAACTATTTTATTAGTCAATTATTTTATTTCATTTAAGTTTTATTTTATTTTAAATTCTTTGTTTCATAATTTCAAATCTGTTTGTGATTCCCATGCTTACTTTGTCTCTTTACACCATGTTTTCTATAGCCTTTTCACATGCCTTGTAGTGTTTGGTTAAAATCTGGAAATGATGTATCAGGAAATATGAACCAAAGTAAAATTACTTTTTTTTTATGGGTTTTATGTTTTTCTGATTAGGGGTCAGGCTCTATTTAATATTTGCTGTAGCTGTCTGTGCCTGAGTAGTCACCTTCCAGTGTTCTTATATTTACCTACTCTGTTGTCTCTGAGCTTCCCTAAGAGCTCCTTCTTAATTAGATTCTGAGTCTTGTATTTATGTAAATTATAAACACTTTTATAATTCCGGATCTCTGATAATGTAGTGGTAAGGTGGTGGTAAAAGGAAGTATTTTATAATATTATGATGACATCTAAGTTTTAGTGGGTCTATGGCCCAGGTTATGACTTCGACAAGTGTTATTTCATTCCCAATTACCCTCTCAGGTAGGCTAGAGGCTAGAGGCTGTGAAATGGGGTAAACAGACTCCCTTCTGGCTGGGATAAGACTCTGGCATGGTCTTTCACTCGGATGGTAGGTCTTTGTTTCAGAGAAACTCAGCCTGTATTTCAAAATGGTTATATCTCCCTTATTTCTGCAAAGAGACATGCATTTTTAAACAGTTTCACAATTATTTCCATAACTTCTGATTTTACAAAAGAGTTTAACAAAGATATGGGATGGTAATACAGGTTTAATATTTCTAAAATTTCTGTTGGAAATCTACAAACCATCCTTTAGTGAGAAATCTTTTAGAATTGGCATTATGGAGGAGAAGAGAGTTGGTTATATTTTTAAGAGTGTGTTTATTGACTATGTCTTTTGGGTAGTGGGTCTTGAAAAATTGTCATCAATCACAGAGATTAGAGTTAAATCTTTTTTTTCTAGGTCTGTCTTTGAATTAGGCAGGTTAAAAAAAACACAGACAAAACATCTTTACATTGTTTGCCATATTTTGTTACTCTGGATGTATTTCTTTTTTTAAAAAAAAGATTTTGTTTATTTATTTATTTGAGAGAGAGATAGAGCATGGGGGTAGGAGTGGAGGAAGAGGGAGAAAGATAATTTCAAGCAGACACTGAGCTAACTAAGCACAGAACCTGAGATTGGCTCATGACCTGAGATCATGACCTGAGCCAAAATCAAAACAATCAACAAAGAGGGGCACCCAGACACCCCTCTCTGAGTATATTTCTATAGCAAGAAGAGAATTATATACTTTAGGGGGGCATAGATTTTTCTTGCTATGGCTGCTTTTTAATGATGTTGAAAAGATATCTAAATGAGAACAATATTCTATCCACAAAATGTCAACTCTTTAGATATAAATTTGTCCATTCTCTCTTGATAGGTTTGTATTTCAAAGGAATTGGGCTATCTTACATTCATTACCATATATATTTTTTCTGAAAATCTATTATAAAGAAGAAATAATTTTTTTCTCCTATGTCACAACTGAGTCTTATTAACAATGCTACATTTTGCTAGATAGAAAGGTTAAGAAGGGATCCCTGGGTGGCGCAGCGGTTTGGCGCCTGCCTTTGGCCCAGGGCGCGATCCTGGAGACCCGGGATCGAATCCCACATCGGGCTCCCGGTGCATGGAGCCTGCTTCTCCCTCTGCCTGTGTCTCTGCCTCTGTCTCTCTCTCTGTAACTATCATAAATAAATAAAAATTTAAAAAAAAAAAAAAGAAAGGTTAAGAAGAAATCTGCTATTGTTTCATGTTATCCCTATAGCCCAGTTGGTAAGAATAATACATTCAAAAGGAGGCAGGACTCCCTGGGGTTACGTGATAAAGAAAAAGTAAGCCTATAAACAATCAATATTATAGCACCATCAATCATAGCACTGAATCTTTGTTATTTTAATATAGATTCAAGAACAGTAACCTGTGCAAAATTATAGCATACTTATGAATTCTGGCAGGACAATACCAATGAAATATTTCATTAATTTGACCCACATCTAAAAAATTACATGAAGCATAAATTCTAGCATTAAATCCATGTCCCCTTTTTCCCTCAGTTTTAAAGTGCCTGGTTTCTGTGTTGCCTGTATATATCAAACACATGGTCATTTATTTTATAAGACTTTTGAAACTGAAAAGTTAACCTAATTTCTATGTAGAACAAGAAAAAAATCTTGCTTACTAATGAACTTAAACAGAAGCATCAACCTTTTTTCCCCCTGTATTAGCACATTTTTGGACTCATATTTCTGACCTTAAAAATAAGTTCACATCTGTTGGAAGTAATGATATATTACTGTAATTTAGAGGCGTGTTGAAACAAAAAAAAAAATCAAAGGTGGCAATGGAATTAGGACCTATGAAGGAGTCTCTGTGAAAAAAAGAAAATCTTTTAGCAGAAAACAATCCCTAATATATTTAAAGTTATTAATTTTGACAAAAATAAGCAAGTTACAGTAGCTGATAATAAACAGCATTAAATATGAATACCAGGAACTCCCTCATTGTGCATATTCAGTAAGCTGTGGCAATTGTTAAAAGATAAACTAAAGCATATTACAAATTTTAAGAATTTATTGGAGCAAAATCTATTGCAACTGAGCAGCACCCACCAGATGTGGTTAAGAGTGCTCTTCTGGGATCCCTGGGTGGCTTAGTAGTTTAGTGCCCACCCAGGATGTGATTCTAGAGTCCTGGGATCAGTCCCGCATTGGACTCCCTGCATGGAGCCTACTTCTGTCTCTGCCTGTGTCTCTGTCTCTCTCTCTCTTTCCCTGTGTGTGTGTGTTTCTCATGAACAAATAAAAAAAAAAAAAAAGAAAAAAGAGTGCTCTTCTCGGGGTGGGGAGAGGTGAGAAGACTTCTATAGCAAACGTAGGGAAGAAAGAAAGGAAATGGTTGGATTGGTTAGAGTTGAAAGCCAGTGTCTGTGATTTGATTGTCCTTAGTGTTTTGATTTTCTAAGGTTGAGGTATATACAGTGTTAAAAAAAAATTAACCTGTGTACATTTAAAGACCTAATTAACTTTATTCAACAAATGATGAATCAGGCAGTATGCCATCTAACAAATAGATAGGAGCTCCAAAAAAATAAAATGAAAGATTTGTAGAGGCAGACAGGGGCAGGACAAAGAAGTTATGATGGGAAATACTGGGGTCTGGGGGCAAAATTTCAAAAAAGAATTCTTGAGATATCTTTGGTACAAAAAGGTAGTTTTATTAAAGCACATGGATAGGACCTGTGGGCAGGAAGCTGCACTGGGAATGTGAGGAACGACTTATTATATACTTTAAAGTTGGGAGAAGGTTAGGGAAAGTATAAATCTCTAAGAGATTTAGAAGCAATATTTCCAAGACTTTGGGGATGCCTGGGTGGTTCAGTGGTTGAGCATCTGCCTTTGGCTCAAGGCATGATGCCAAGGATCCTAGGAGTGAGTCTGGCATTGGGCTTCCACAGGGAACCTGCTTCTCCCTCTGCTTATGTCTCTGCTTCTCTCTGTGTGTCTCTCATGAATAAATAAATAAAATCTTTAAAAAAATAAAAATATTTCCAGGACTTTGAGGGTGTAGCTGTTGTTAGGAAGTCTTCAAAGGGATTTTTACAGGATCCTGGAGGTTAGGCTTATGTCAAGCTAAGATTGCCTTATGTCTCTAGCAAAGTATTAACATTGAGGCAACTAAGCTTGTTGAGGAAGGTCACTCTGTTTCAAGTACTTATCAGTGGGCTGTAAGTTATCAGGAACTTTACATTTTTTTCCTATATTTTGTTTGCCTTTGTTCTCCACAAAAGTTACTAGCAAAGACAAGATCACCTTCCTTCGGCAGATGGCAGGGGTCGATGAGTGAATTACCTCTCTAGTGCTGACCAAGAAATTCCAGACTGACTCATTAAGATTGCCTTCCAGGGAAAGGCTGAAACTGCAATTATGTTAGGTATTAAGTCTCCGTTTGTTGAAATGGGCTTAGCTCAAGTGACTCCATTTTTAGTCTACTGTCTCTTTTTAACAAATAGACTTAGATTTTGGTAGATGACTGTAGCAATAGAGTCACCTCAGTCTAATCACCTCTTTTTTTCAATTGACTTAACATAACGTTGAACTATTCCTGAATTCTTACTTTCAGAGAACAATGAGTGCAGAAATATATTTTTTCCTCCAAATTTCCCACCTTTTATGTCTTCTGGAAAATAGCTTACTACAAAGAAAGACACTTCTCCATTTGGCTTAGATAAGACTCTTTTACACTTTCTTGCATGATTCTCATAAGGCTTGCTTGTTTGCCTATGAAAAGTGTTAGACCTTCTTCTTTTGCCTGAACCTGTTGTCAAGTCCAGACACAGACTACAACTCACCATTTTGTCTCCTGACTCATTAGCTGTGATTAGAACTGCTTATTACCCTGAAACTAGGTAACCATAGAGAAAAACATTTCCTGTTCAGATAACTTTCTGAAACTCTCCCTGCTTCAAAACAACCCAAATGTAAATCAACCCATCTGCCACATGTTTGCTGCCTCCTAGAAAGTGTAAAGCAAAGCCACCTGCTGAGACACTTGAAGCTTTAGATCTGGAATATTCTGCATATTTTCAATCCTCTAAATACAATTTCCTTAATATCCTTACTTGTTCTGTGTGTGTCTCTGTGTGTGTGTGTGTGTGTGTGACAACTGTTTACATTAATTATGTTTTCATTTCTGTGAAGCTATTCTTCTTTTAGCATCATTTATGAAATGCATGGCTGCAGAAACATGATTATTGGAAATGTGCAAGTTCACAGGTGGAATGACCTTGTTGTAAACCAAACCATGCACTTGGCTCTGAGAATAAAACTCTTTGGAAGATAATTCCTATAAATCTTATCATGTAGTATGAAAGATAAATTCTAATAAAGATTGTTTTACAATTATTGTATAAAGACAATGATACACTTAAGGAGAGATTCACCTTGGGTCACAGAGAAAGAATACTTAGCACAACAGACAATTTCATAAATATTTTCAGGAGGTAATCAGTGAACCTGAGACTTTAAAGGGGGAAAGGGGAAAAGGAAAGTCAAAGGAAAGTGTGATTAAAGGTTGAGTCACGTACAGGGAGCCACATGGGCAGGGAAGTTTGCCTATCCTTCACTTTTCTTCACAATGAATAACCTAACCTTTCTGACCAACCCTTAGGAATCCAGACAGCCAATTTATATACTGTTGAATCCTTTACCTAATCCAAATACAAAAACTGACCCTTAAAACCTTATAATCACAAAGGACATACAAGAACCTACAAGTAAATGCTGGCTTGTATAAAGGTAATGCTTAACATGGACTAATCTCATTTAATAATGTAAATACATGTTCAAAAATTAACCATTCATATACAAATTGGAAAAAATAATCGTTATTAAATTTTGATTATATTAAGACTCATTCCAATAAAAATTTGAACCATTACTCTAAAGGCTTATTCCAAAGAGATTGCCCTCCATAGAGAGTTGATTCTGTTATTCTTGAAACATCATGGTTCTCAAGATACCTTGTTCTATCTCCATTTGCACTGGTTTTCTCTTACCTGGAGAGTTCTTCTCTAACTTTTCTTCAGTGAATCTGTGTTTCAGTGACCTCACTGCACCCTAGCTACCCATATCCTTGCTCCTTGCAGATATCTTCATTTCTGCTCTTACCACAGTGAATAGAACTAAATTGTCCACTTATCTGTATCCTCCCCTTCCTCCCCAAAGGAAAACAAAATTCCTTGAGAGTAGTAAGTATAACGTGTTCATCTGTAATTTCTGATGCCTAACTCAGAACCTGGAAGACAAAAGACCCTAAAAATAATACTGAATGAATAATTCATCTTAAGCTAAAAAGGAAATCTATAAGAGGGGAGAAAAAGAACTGCTTTTGAGTCTGAAGAGATAAAACTGGTCAACAGGTAATAAGCATATGAAGTTGAAGCTTTTTTCCAAAGGTTCTTGAATCTCCCGTGAGTTTTATATAAGGAGGTAAAAATGAGGCCTTGGAATAATTTGAGCAAAGGAAATAATATAACTTGAGCAAGATATTAGTATTTACTCTTTTTTTTGCAGGGGGAGAGAGAGAGAGCAGGAGCTGGAGAGGGAGAGAAAGGATCTTAAGCAAGCTTCATCCTCAGCATGGGACACCACCTGGGGCTCTAGGCAGGGCTACATCTCACAACCCTGAGGTAAGGACCTGAACCAGACCCAAGAGTCAGACCAACTGAGCCACCCAGGCACCCCTAATATTTACCATTAATGTTATTTCCAAAGTCATTATTGACATATTTTAATAAGTTTGCCTGAGTGTTTACACACCTGGGTAAAGTGCTGGGTAGTAAAATGAGAGAAGAAAAGCTGGAATCAGAAGAGACTAGGTTTTAGTACCTGATTCCACAGAGAGAGCAAGGCCTGGGAAGAGTAAAAGATGATTCATAGCTTCTGAGGTTTGGGGTTTACCAGAATTATTTTAAAAATTATTGGAAGGAAGGGAGAAATGGGAAAAGAAGGTGAAAATTTGGTCCCGTTTATGATCAATAAAGTCCAGCAGCTGTGTTACACACAGGGAAAGAGAGGGCAAAGGGTCAAGTCTAGAAATATAAATCAAAGTTGTCCTGGTACCCTTGATATTTGAAATCATATGAATAGATGTCCAAGAAGAATAAGGGCACCACGTTTCAACCCTCAGGAGCATTATTTGTTATTGGCTAACAGGTACTGCACAGGTGTAGGAAAACACACAAGTGATTTCACTTGAGAAACGATGCATTTCCAGGCTTTCAATATGACAGGGATCATAGTGACAAAACAGCACTTTGAAAAGAAGATGGATGGAGCAAGAATTTCTTGAAAATGTAATTTACTCATACATGCTTAAAGGCGAGGGGGAATGTAGTGTTCGCAAGATAGTGTTTAATTATCTGAGAAAGGAAAAGAAAGTCTGTGAGGAAAAGTGTTCTCAGTATAACACTTTTTAATAACTGCTATCTTATCTTGAGTAAACTACTTTAATAGAATAAATCACTCATAGAAGATTAATCCTTTCAAAAGGCAGCATTTAGGGACATCTTTCTTCGCATATATTTCAGTACATTCTTTCATTCGGCAACTTTTCAGACAGACATATTAGGCTTGTAGTAATCTGTGAATAGAAAGTAAGAAAAGATATTCTCTATTGCAATATTTTAAGAGTGGGAAGTTGCAGAAATTCTAGGAACATATTGAATATATTATTCTTTTGGTTGGTTTAAAATGTAGAAATTTGCAATGCTTGTGACTGTGAAGCATTTACTCATGGCTCCATGGTTTGCTAAAGACAGAATATAGAATTCCCGATTCTCCATTTAACATTTACCTTTCAGATTTGAAATAGTTTGCTCTACTAAGAATGTAAGAAACAGTGAATGGCTACTGACAAGAATTCTCGACTCAGGGTTTGCACAAATGGATGCTTTACTTTTAATGCAAAAATTTTAATTCATAACTGTAGTTTTGAATTTGTATTTATTTTTAATAAATTAATTGAATATTTAAAACCATGCCAGGTTGAATTTTAAGAAATGAGCCTTAAGGGAATGGTTATATTACAATCTAACACCTGAAGCTAGAATCATACCCCTAGACCAACGAGCCACCCACATATTATAATCTAAATACTTGTTATTACTCAACTAATTTCAAACCACAAAAGCTAATTGACTGCATGATAGCTTTGTATTTTTTTAATTAAAATCTCAGATTAAAAGTCAATCATTCCACTTCCATGACTTTTTTACATTCCAATATAACTTGTTTGATTAAGTGTTCTCTTATATTCTGTAATGATAGGTTTCCTTTATATGAAGAATATTCTGAATATCTAACACTATTGAGGTTTTGCCATGTTTCAATTACTTTCTAAACCCCTTTTATTGCTTAAAGGATTGATTTTCAATATAATTCAAGAAAGTTACCATAATCTCATTTTTCTTGTTAAAAATCGATTAAAGGGGTGCCTGGGTGGCTCATTCGGTGAAGCCTCCAACTCTTGATTTTTGGCTCAGGTCACAATCTTAGGGTCATGTGATTGAACTCACTCCCAGCACGGAGCCTGCTTAGGATATTCTCTCCCTCTACTCCTCCCCTTGCTCTCTCCATCTCTAAACAAACAAACAAACAAAAACATAAATAGTTTGAGCAAGGTCATAAATATATAGATGTGCAAGTGCATTTACACATATATTAATCATATATTTTATAGAATATAGTCATATGGTATAAATTTCTGCAACGCTTTTTCTCCAAATAAAAGCAACATCAAATTTTCATATAAAAGCTATATTGGTAGAAGATGATAGTTGGAGAACAAATCCAGAAGCCTTAAAAGAGACTCCTAAAAATTATGCCACAATGATTGCTACCATTACAGTTATCATAGCAAACAAAGATTTGCCTGAATAGGTCATATTCATATTTTATAAACCAACACTCACTTAATAAAATGTTTCCTGTAGGGTTCCTAAATGACAACTTCCTATTTTGAAGGGATAGCTTTATAATTACCTGAGACTACCTCTAACTTTTCTATCTATGAATATTAGCTGCTGATACCTATTTGAATGCATATAGAAACTGTTCTTCCTTTTCTGTGTAGTAAACATTTAATAATATCTTGCTGCATGTCAAATATGTATGGGGATACAACAGTAATGATGTATAAGCTCAGTAATCCACAACCTACTGAACAAATAAAACACATAAACCTCTGTGATAACAGATTGCCAAAAGTATGAAATGACGAAGAGGCACAGCTTAACCTCTTTTGAAGGTAAGAAAGATCAAAAAGGTATTTTCTGAAGTCATAGAATGTCTAACGGTATGATCATGCGGGGATACAGATGGACATGGACATTATCTATACAGAAAATATACCTATCAAAGTCTTTCAGGATTTTTTCCTGACAAGTGTAACATTTTTTAATAGTATGTGTTTATTTCTCTCTCAGTATTACATGAGATAAATTTCATTGGTAATACATTTAAAGAGCAACTCCAATGCAACAGCTAAAACAGACAATTTTGTTTTAGTTAATCCAACAGATCTGAACAAGGAAGGTCCTACAGTGGCCTTTCCTTAGCTCTGTTTTCCTATAGGTAGCAGGTGAATTTAAACTGTTTCCTGACTGAGTGGAAAATGGATTTGTGGCCAAGTTGTTCCTCTGTATCTTACCAACTTAGAGACCTTGAGAAACTGATCTAATTTTCCTGAAAATATTTGACTTTGACATTAATATTACTACTTTGCACATATGCTTTATATATTATTTAAATAAAATATTTAAGTCATCTGGGACAGTGCAAGTTATAGTAGGCATTCAATAATTAAATATTAATTTTGGTATTATTCTTTCAATGTCACATCTAGAAAAATCCAATTTACTTATAGCAGACATGGACATATGTATATATTGTATCATTTTTATGTCTGTACTAGCTATTTAGAAGTCAATATTAGTTAATTTAAGAGTTAATCAAATGATTTAATATGATTCATATAATTGTGAGGTTTTTTTAATGCCCCCCTCCCCCTGCCGAAATTGGATAAGCTATGAGCAGAAACTCATTTCAACTTTGGAAATTACACCATAGCTGAAAATTCTTTATGCATTTTACAATAGTCTTTGTGCCAAAGCAATAAAATAAGTGGTAGATGCATATAAAATAAGCAATAAAATACATATGTAAATTAATTTCATTTTGCTTTTACTAAGTTGTTTGTCCTTTAATTTTTGAGATAATCTTAACATATTTTCAACAAACTTGAGCATTATAGCTCAAATTATAAGAATTTAAGCATCAAAGCTACAATAGTTAAAAAAAAATACACTACCCACCCATTCATTGACGATCCATCCCAGTAGTCATTCAGCATACCATTTACTGATTACCTATAATAGGACAGATAAGTATCACTAGCACATTATGATACATCCTATTGTATGGATATTGTATATTATATCAGCTAAGCATCTAGAAATCTAGAGATGAATACATTCAGCCACCATCCTAGAGAGAGAATGTGTGCATATTTTGTTTGGATAAGATTTTTCAGAGTTCAGAAGACACAAAGGAGAACATGTATTAATAATTTTATATTGTATGATACACATCATTAATAGAGAAGTAACACAAAGTGCTCTCCAGAAAAGGTGAGGGAGGAAAAATACTGCAGCAGAAGCTAAGAAAAAGATGGAAGAGAGTTTGCAAGAGTTTAGCTGGAAAATTTAGATACATTGACTCAAATCCCCATTCAATACACTGTCCATGTCCAAAGCTCTACCTGTGATGTCTGCAAATTCCTGAGGATTTAGGCTTTTAGAGACACTTCTGCCGCTACGCTCAGATTTTTTTTTTTTCTACCTGACTTTATAGCATCAATCTTTTCAGGTACCACTCAAAACAAACAAAATACCAAATAGTTTAAAACATATTTATAGTTGTCTTTTAGAGAGCATAAGGTTACCAATGATTTTTTTTCTGAATCCATCAATATGTAGAATGGTTTGATAGGATTCATTGTAATACATTTCCATTTAAATGTAAAGAAAGCCAATGAATATGAGTGAAATCTGCTTATACTTTTCAATAAATCTTAGTCTTTTTCTCTAATCCATACTATCATGACTAATACAGCTCATTGAAGGAAAGCTGGATTCCCTGCACAATTAATTGATAAGAATATTTATTATAGGCCTCAAAGAACAGAGATGGATTTTCAGAGCCCGTGGTTAACTTGGCAGTGATGGCCATTAGAATTTTTTTTCATGATGGGTATACTCAGTCAACTTAATGGGCATGTCAGAACAAATCCTCATATAATACCTAATTCTGCAAGGCCATCATATAAGGTTTATGTTCAATAAATCTGTTTAAACAGAAGAGAAGATAATGGATCACTATCCACATGAAATGAGAAAAAAAAAGAATATCTTGGTCCATTTTTCTTACTTTCTAAATGTAAGTAAATACATAAATAAAGCAAAAATTAATTTTAAAAGTTTTAGTTTGAGGTACTATGCAATTGCTTTATGATTTAAACTGGAGTAATCTCTTTTTTTATGACCTTATGCTCCCGGGTGTTCTTGGTGGCAATATCTCAAGTCAATTCAGTTCAAATTGGCTGACAGGGATTTTAGGCTTTGAGATCACCGGGATTTTCTAAATGCAGACATATACATTTATGGGTCATTTATACTGCATTAAATTTTCTTCTATATTTTTGACATGCAATAAAGTTTAATTTAATATTTTATACACACTATTTTAATGCTTTCTGTTTTTTTTTCTCTTGTCATATATGGCAAAATCACCAAAGTTATTTGGAACTTAATTTAAATTCTAAGCAATTTGTACAGTGAGTCATTTTATTTTTTAGCCCCACATTATTTAGAACTTTGCTAAGAAAATTATTTATAATTAATTTTGCCCACATAATTCTATAAATGAGGTAAGCCCTTGCATATTAGATATGAGTTTGGTAACTGTTGGTTTAAAGAGAAAAAAATCAAAATAACTACCTCATATTGAAACTCTGCCTAGGATCTTGATGGAATTATTAAATTATCTACTTTCCCATTGATTTAACAGTTTTTAGGGATTTTTCTTTTATGTTATTGTCAAATACTTGGGTTTTTAAATCCTGTGTAGAGTCCATAAAAGAAGATAAGCCCCAAGAACATTTTGTTTGTTAATATATACCCAGAATTTCACAAAACACCTGGCACTTTGTACGCATTCAATATGCATTGAATTAAGGACTGATTTGGCCTAAAATATCTCACTTTAACTTGGCCTATTAAACTGTATGTGAGTTGGTTCCTCCCTAATCCTTGAATGCAGTAATCCCAGTCATACTGTTATTAGGTCACTCTTAGCAATCATTACCTTTGTGCTTTTCTCTGCCTGGTTTACTCTTTTCAAGACTTTGAAGTAAGTCACAGTTTCCTGTCTTTATTTTCTTATCTATTCCTGTTACCACTTTAACCTCCTGGGTGACAACACAGACCTCCATTCTGTTCACACCTATCTTCCCAAAATTGTGAATAATATCTGGTACACAATAGATGTTTAATAAATATTTGTAAATGTTCTACATAAAAAACACATATTTTGGCATATAATAAATTATTCATAAAGCATATTGTAGAAATTGTCCATACTCCTACACATTTCAAAGCATTATTATTTAAGGATAATAATGGGGCCGTGCCTGAGGGCCATCAAAACACACACTTCAGCAGATTAGGAGTATATTTGGAGCCTAAAACAAGGGATGGTATTCCCACAAAACATGGTCAGCCCAGCACAGGTTGTATGGACTCTTGATCCCTTTGTAAGAAAGTATTCAGAGCCCTGGCTCATCCTTTTGTGGCCAAGCAGAGGTCAAAAGACTGTAAAAGAGACTGGCCTTCCCAAGTGTGAAACATTTTCAACTGTTGCTGTCAATCTGCTGAAATCCAAAGTGGGCCAACGATACATACTTTACCGTGATTTTTCTGCAATACTAACTGAGGAACAGATAATTTTGGTAAATCGTAAAAAGGAATGGCTTTCAGAAAAAAAAAAAAAGGAATAAACTGATACATGTAACAACATAGGTAATCCTTTAAAGTGTTCTGTTAAGCAAGAGAAGATAGGCTGCACACTCTGATTTCATTCCTATTAACAAAAATCATAAAAGAGACTGCCAAGAAGTAGGGTTAGGACTGATTACAAAGTACACAAGGGAAGCTTTGGGGGTAATGGAAATAGTCTATATTGAATTGTGGCTATGGTTAAATGACTATATACATTTGTCAAAACTCATTGAACTGTACATCTAAAAGTATGAATTTTACTGAATATAAACTATAACTCAATAGACCAAAGAAAGTAGTTGATCTTGGTGGCTACTACACGCATGAATAGGCCTGTAATTATATTTAGATTCTTAATTACAGTTGTAAAACTAAAACACCAAGTTCTATATCAAGAAACTATTTGAGCACAGGAATAAGTGAATGGTTGCATTACATTTTTATTTAATGTCCTCATTCTTTAAATATCATGGAAATCATCAAGCAACGACAGAAATAGCAGCAAAATTTCATGATTATTAGTGTGATTATTTTTTAACATTGTTACACAAAATGTATGACACACTCATATTTCTAACCTCAGTTCTGTAGACAATTTGCTTGGCTTTGTTGAAACATAAGAACAGTGAGGATAAAATGTGTGATTTTGTTACAGTAGTCTGTTACAGTATGAAGTTGTTTTCCCTGTCATTCTCCCCAATTTTTTCTGCAAGTTTAAATATGTGAATGTTTATGCTCATAAAGATAAATCTTCACTATTTACCTTTGTCCCTTTATTTCTTAAGCATTTAAACATATTAAAGTTGCATGTATCTTTGTAGGGTGTGCAGTTTTATAATTTGGGAGATATTTTCAATACATTAAGAAATAGTGGGAGAGTAAATGGGCATAATTCTTCAAGAAAAAGGAACTACATAGGCACATGTATGAAATTCATGGCAAAATTCTTTTCATATGTATTTCTTATCATCCATATTTATGTCCTCGCAGATAAGAGATAATAATTCATATGCATAATAACAAGATAATAAATTCTATGCATTTCATTTTTCAAATGAGGTTTGTGATGCTTTCAACCTGAGAGAATTCCCATAGAGTTTTCTGGGTTGGCAATCTAGTCCCATATAAATGCAAATTAACACTGTTTGTCTCAGAAAGCTCTTGCATCTCAGATTAGTCATAAAAGTCTAAATCACACTATACAAGTACCTATTCCCCAATCTAAAACTTATTGGGAGATGTGTAGAAATCCCTTTTTCTTGTTCATAGTGGCCATTTCTTTTGAAGGGATAGAAAATAGTTCAAATTGAAATCCTCAGGTTCACAAGGTTAAAATTTATTTTTGAAAAGTACAACATTTACTTGAGAGATAGCTACCTTAATCTAATGATTTGGGGGTGAAGAAAAAGAAAAACTCAATTTTAGAGAAGAATATAAATCATTTATTGTAGAATGCTGGAAAAATTTAGAAATCATCCATTTTACAAAATCATTTTAATAATTGTTTTACTGGGAGACATCAATTTATGAAAATCCTTACTTATTTACCTGAAAAAGGAAAGTTACCCTCCTGATAGAGAAAGTTGGTAGACACCAGCTTAACCATGTGATTAAATATAATATCATCCACTTGGCATTCTATTCTTTCTATTCCTGTGGAAAGATATGCTGAAGATATCATAGTATTTCTGTCAAGAAAAAAACCATGTAGTCTGATTATATTTATGAGAAACAAAAATAAGACAAGTTAAATTTTGTGAAACATTGGCTAGATTATCAATAATGTTAATATCATGAAAGTGAAACAAATCAAGACAGATATCTCCATTATTAAAATTTTGTTGATTTAAAATTTCTGACCGTGATAATTGCATTATTATTTTGTAAAATTTGTTCTTAATAGGTATCTGAAGAAGCAATAAGGGTGGAATGTTGGCATACTCTCAAATAGTGTAACAGAGAAGTAAGTGGATAGATAGATGGGTAGATGGATAAGTAGATACATACATACGTATGTACATAGATATACATAAATACATACACTGATAGATACATAGATATAAATAAAGCAAGTGTAGCATTTAAAAATAGTGTGCTTAGTGGGCTTAATTTCAAAAACAATTATAAAACAAAACCAAAAATCAGAAATAACATTCTTAATATCAATGATGTTAAATAGTCTGTTTGAATTTTAGCAAAGAGATACATACTTATATATTTTTTTAAGTCTGGAAGATATTTAAGTGATTTAAATTGGAAGAAATCAAAAATTACTTGCCTTTAGAATGTTAGTTTGTTTTAGCAATTTGAGTATATAAAAATGAAAATAAAAATATTTTTTCCTTTGACTAAGAATTTCAATGCAGATAAATGATTTGTTTAAAAATGGAACATAAACAGTTAGATTTTTTGCATATGAACGGGGTGAAAATATGGAAACAGATGTACAAAAGAATAGCAATTATTAGAAATCCAGCAAAAATATGGTTATATACATGTGAAAGGAACTTCGTAGTCTATTTTTCTAGTATTTTAATACCAAGGAGAGCAAATGTTCAGAACTATGAAATTACAATAAACACTAAACTCAACTATAATTTTGTACTGTAATGTGCTAAATGTCAACCCAGAAGTCACTAAGACCTGATGCAGATATCTCAAAACATTATAACAACTCTAAGAATATTTTAAAAATCTCTCTCTTTTTAAATTAAATGGCATTATAGACTTTTGTCTTTTGTTCATTAAACGGGCACCGAAAAAATTACATAAACTTATACTAACTACATTTTAACTACATTTTTCTCTTCACCTGGAAAAGAAGCACATCTAAATAAGAATGCACTAAGCCACTGTAAAAACAACAAAAAACGTAATAGTTTAAGCATAATATGTTTTTTTCCCCTTCCCTCCTAGGCCAGTCTAGTTCTCCATCCAAAGATGAACTGAGGGGCAGCCCGGGTGGCTCAGCGGTTTAGCGCCGCCTTCAGCCCAGGGCGTGATCCTGGAGACCCGGGATCGAGTCCCACATCGGGCTCTTTGCATGGAGCCTGCTTCTCCCTCTGCCTGTGTCTCTGCCTCTCTCTCTCTCTCCTCTCTGTGTATTCTCATGAATAAATAAATAAAATATTAAAAAAAAAAGATAAACTGAGGAAGGAGGTGGTCAGATTCCCATGGAAAAACAGGTTACACAGGGCCTTGAGTAGCCCAGGGGTGCTAGAGTGCATGTGTTGTCTGGCCTGTGTTCTGGGGAGAACTTGTTTTTATCCAGCAGATAGTTATTGAGTACTGCCTTGTGTCAGGCATGGGTCAGATACAAGCGATGAAGCGAGAAACAAGACAGACCTATCCTCAAGGAACCCGTGGCAAGGATAAAGAGACAGAAGTGGGGATACCTGGATGGCTCAGTAGTTGAGCATCTACCTTTGGCTCAGGTCATGATCCCTGAGTCCTGGAATCGAGTCCTATATCAAGCTCCCCACAGGAAGCCTGCTTCTCCCTCTGCCTCTCTCTCTGTGTCTCTCATGAATAAATAAATAAAATCTTTAAACAAACAAACAAACAGAGATAAACTGTGTGAACGTGAAGTGACAGATGAATGAAAGAGATGGTGTCAGTATGGCCATTGCTCTTGGCATGAATGGGAATGATGGTCGGCTTGAGTCTTCTGTCTTATTTAAGTTTATGCCCATGTTTTTACACCACACTTCAAGGCTGTCTTTTCTCTGTGGAAACACTTTTCTTAAAGTTGTTCAACAAAACAAATAGAATAAGTTTTGTAAAATGATAGGAATATTTTAAATGGAGAAAATGGAAGTGAGACAGTCAAAACACTTCTCAGATGAGTAAGATTTGGGTTAAAATTAAAACCTATTCTGCCGCCAAGCTATATATATATTTGACTTCTCTAAATTCTCCCAACTATAATATAGAGTGACAGTGATGGTAACAGTGGTGGTGGTAGTATTTGAATACTGAACAAGAGGTTTGGGATATAAATTCCATTTTTTTTTGCCAATTAACAAATATTGCCAAGTTAAGCATCCAGCTATTTTCAAAAGTGATGCTACCCTCCAAGCTTATATGATTCCAAAGTTTTCTTTTCTTTTTCTTTTTTAAGTAGGAAGAAATTAGTTTATATTTAAAAAACAGAATCTGAGTCTACCAGTGGAAAGAAAGCAACACCCACGAGACATCATATCACTGCTGGCAAATCTACTTTGGAATAAAATCTGAATAATTTAGCAGAACTTCCCAAACCACAAAAGTGAGATTTCCAGTGGTCCCAGTGGGCCTTGGGCGTTTAACACACTCCCACACTTCTCTGAAGGTTTGATTAAAGTAGCTCAAGGACCACAGCTTATGGGGAATGGATCAGAGGCCTCCAGCACAACTACTATTTAATCCAATTTCCCTTCTGAAACACAAAGTACTAAAGCGCCTTGTGACATTTAGAAACTACTAAATCTCTACAGTTCAATTCGGTGGACTCCTTAAATCTGGCCTACTTGACTTCCTGGGCTGCTTTTCTGCTAGCAAAAGATTTAGTTCCACAAATTGAGGCAGTATGCCTTGCAGGCTTGACAAATCATCTTGAAAACATTGTCCTCATTCATTGTTCTCTGCAGAGAAAGGGATGCTCTGTTATCCAGAAAAATCTGTGAAGGCAAATGGCTCTTCCCAGAAAAAAGGCACATAAATGTTTCCATACAATTATTCTTGGTAAATTTGGAACAAGATTTAGTCATTTATTCAGAAAGAGAGAGTGGGGGAGAAAGGAAAAGTTTTCTTATACTTTAAGTTCATCTTATTTGTTTTATATAATTATCTGTGTTTTTATGCAATATTTAAGTCTTGCAGTTTTTATCAACTGCAAATTTTATAACTGACTCAGTTCTTGCTTTTAATTTGCTTCTTAATTCATTTAGAGTACAGAAAAATTTTAAGGATTAATGTAATTTTTCTGTTCATCTGTATATTGAGAAAGAACAATTTCAAGTGCAAATATGAATATTTAATAAAGATATTGACTCGCCAAAATTGTACAATTTGTATTTTGGAGATTGTGCTTGTATATATATTTCATTCTTACCAGGATCCACATTTTTAACCCTGAACTAGGCTGCAGAAAATATTTGGCTGGCTTTGCCTCTAGTCACTTCTTTGAGGACAATTTCAGATTCATTTCTAAGGATAAGAAGAACTAACTAATTTCTACGTTTATAAAGAATATGCAATATTGACCATAAAGATAGAGAATATCATCCTGAAGCTATAAACAAAGTAGAGTATTGGCTACTATGTGTTTGTTGTTGTTGTTGTTGGATATTGGAAAATTGGCCTAGTCTACCAAATCTCAATAGAAATTGTTGATTCACTCAATATAATGATGAGTTTAAATTATTTCTTCAAGTGAGGCTAAGAAAATATAACTTAGTAAAATCTAATTCTAAATGGAATGTCACAGTTAAATAATTCAAATAAAATTATTCAAATCAAGCATGATTTTTGCCATTTGTATTATTTGCAGAGGAAGTAATCTGATATACCTAATTATCTTTTCTTTTACCATTTGATGAGAATGAGAATAATTACCTTACAGTTACATAAAGTATTCATTGTATACATATATACATACATAAATATATGAATATCTACATTAAAAGTTCATGCTATAGTTTTAGAAGTATTTTTGAATTTCATATAATAATTTCGGTTTCTGCAATAAAATACCTATGTAATGGCTTCTACCTTGACTCTAGTTATAACTAGTTAAAATGGAAGATACCCAAGAAATCAATTAATTGAATTTAATATTTTGTGCATGGGGAAATTAGAGAACAGAATTGTTGAATGACTTAGGATCGTGGAGTTGCCAGGAACTAGGGCTAGAAACCAATTATCAGTCTTGGAGTTAGAATTGCTACTTCATGCTGTTCTCTTTAGAAAACCTTTTGGAAGGAATTGAAATTCAATATAGATTTTGAGTGTCTCCACTTTTGGTGTCTTAAAGGTTATGAGATTAGATGCTGGCTAAGAGTAAGGATCAATAGAGCTTACAGCCTGGAGGACAGGAAATAAATAATGGGAAACTAGTGAACATTGACTTTACTAACAATGTATTTGCTCATATTTTATGCATCTTCAGTTGTACTTACAGAGACGAGCAAAAAGATAAAGACCAAGGATGTTGGTAAGAGTATCAAACTATATATGCAGTGCTATGCTAACTCCATGCTCTGCAAATAAAATCTGAAAAGTCTCTCATTTCCAGTATGGTGCTCTCATTGAAGCAGCTCCTTTATCAATGGCACAACATGTAATTCAAGACTATCAACATTAAGCTTACCTGAAAACTCTAATTATACATTCACAGGGAAGAGATGCATTAATGAAATTGGTTTTCAAAAACAATAACAACAAACCAAAGTCTAGAATAACCAGAATGTTGGAATCTTGGTGTTTGCTAGGTTATTAAATTTAATTTAAAAATAATTAAAATGATTTTTTAAGTTAGTTGAAAATATTTTTGAAATATTTTGGCCATAGTCAAGTACTTGCAGAAGTAAGAAATGAGTTTACAAGACAATCAATTAACTAATTAAATATTTTATATGCCAAAGTAAGTGCAAAAAATATGTGCTGTCCATTCTACAGATTAGAGTATGTAAATGCTTAAATGCATATATGAATAAAACTGTGATGTTCTTATGAAGACAAATTGTAGAGTGGCTGGTGAGAACACATCAGAAGAGTACAAGTACAGTAAGAGTTCAGAGAAGGCTGTCCTGGGGAAATTATATCTGAGATCTAAAGAATGGATATTCCCTCTGCAAGAAAGGATAAAAGGTATTTGAGGCAGTGAAAACAGGATTGTGACAACTTTCTGCTTCCAGTAACTGCCAGAATGCAAATGCTGCTGTTGGGTGGAGAATAGAGATGTTTGGTACCAGACTGAAAGGCAATGACTAGAAGATCAGGTCTAAGGGAACCATATTGAGGATTTTGATTTTGACTCTAAGAACAGTAAAAATCCACACAACAGTTTAAAGGAAGAGAATGTCATATCATATTTGTATTTAGAAGGCCCCACTCTGGTGACCCAATAGAGAAAGATGGAGCAGAACAAGAGGATTTGCAGAAAATTCAGTGTAGAGGAGGAGCAGGTCCTCGTGTGACATCGGGATGCATGAAAGAGTAGGAGAAAAGAGAGCCTCCAGAGATACTGAAGAAGTGAGATTGATTGTTGATGATGAATTCATCACTGGGAAAAATAAAATGTGGCTTCAAGTATGGTGCTAGGTTTGTGGCTTTCATAAATTCTGCTGACATTCAGAGATGGGAAGCAATGGTAAAGAGACTGGGAGGACATCATGAATTTAACATATGATATATATGTGGGTTTGAAGAGATATTTCAAGTATGTAACTGGATATGTTAATGAAATAAACATATAAAGTCTGGGTTTAGTGAAGAGGTTAGAGCTGGAGATACATTTGGAGTTCATAGCCATATATATTGATTTGAAGTTGCAGATATGAATGAGATTATTTAGGGAAAGTAAGAACATGTTCTCAGGACTAAGTCAAGGGCAATACTCTGAATGATCCTATAATGATGGATATATGTCTTTATGCATTTTTCCAAATCTATAGAATGTACATCATCCAGAGTGAACCATAATGTAAACTGTGAACTTGTGTGGTAATAAGGTATCAATGTAGGTTCATCAATTGTGACAATTTCTTTATGTTTATGCAAGAATATTTTGCTACTTTTCTGGCACCTGGGTGGCTCAGTTGGCTAAGTGTCTGACTTCAGCTCAGTAAGGAGCTCAGGGTCTTGGGATCAAGCTCAAGTTGCACTGGACACCCTGCTCAGCAGGGAGTCTGCTTGTCCCTTTGTCCTTCCCTCTACTCATGTTCTCTCTCTCTCAAATAAATACATGCAATTTAAAAAATATTTTACTGCTTTCAATTTAGCAAAAGCAATAATTTTGCTGTTATAAAATTTTTTGCACAATTCATATTCTATCGAGAGTAATTCCATATTAGTCAATGGTTCTTGAGTCACTGTCAATCCTACTTTTAGAGTTAATTTAAATTTTGAAGAAACTTTTAATTAGTAATTACTGTTTGTGAAATTCTTAAAACAATTTGAAGTAGAAGAAAATAATTGATTTATATATTATGTTCAACTTGTAATTGATGGCATATGAAAACTTCTTTAAATTTCCAGCAATAAAATTTGATAAATAATTTCATATCATAAAAATAAATGACATAAATTTAAAACATTAAGTTAAATGCATATATTTTTCAATATATGAATTACTCAACATAATAAAATATAGTTGCAAATGCTGTGAAAACATATCAATTTGTAGAAACCTCAAGAGCAATGTATTGGAAATTGAAGAAGAGCAAAGGTTCTTCAGCAACACAAGAAACTATACATTTTAGAAATATAGTTTGATATTTATGCTGAGAGAGAGGACTCGACAAATCAAATAATTTGTCATTTTTCTCACCTAAATGCTTCTATTGCTCAAACACAGTATATAGCAAAGCAAAGAATATTTATGACTTCGGAAGAATGGGAAACATAAATCTCTGCTGCATTCTGATGCAGTTGTCTTTCTTTTAGAGAAGATAAGGCTGACAAATGTAGTGATGAGGCTAGATATTTTGGGTAATCGCTTTTCTTACGTCAATGTGCTGGTTTTCGAATGAAAGAAGTATTTGCATGTACTTTAAAAACTTTGTTTTGTGTTTATGGAATTATCATATGTGGGACTCTCTATGACACTCCAAAAGTGGAACTGCAATTCCAAGGCTGAATGTCCAATAGATTTACTGATACTAGCATTTAAGGTCTGTAGCAAAAATCACTTCAGGAGATAATGGAGAGAGCAGAGACTCAGAAACACAACCTAAAAATTAAGGGACATCTGGTTTCAAGGGAAAATAGACTTTACACATTTAAAGTACAAAGTTTAAAGTAACACAAAATTAGAATAGATATTTGCTGATGTCCACAATTATGTATTTGTTTATAATATCTGTCAAATATTTATATCAGGTAAATGAAACTTTATCAAATAAGCTATATTATGTAAAGCTTATATCAAGTAAATGAAGCTAATCTGTAAATGAAGCTTTCCATAAAAGACAAAGAAAATATATTAAGGGGCATAGTTTCACAGTGTTCTGTTCTATAAATTATCAACATATGAGCTTATTTGGTTAAGTTTGTGACTTCAACCAAATCTCCAACCAAAGGGAAATAATCCACAATACGACCATTAACATAAAGTATTTATGGACCAGTGTCAGGAGGTACTGATTGATTTGTATTATCCATAGTAAATCAAATTGGAATGTTGATTAAGCGATTCCTGTGTTTAGTTCTTATAGTAGAAATGTGTTCAATTATTTTCTCTGCATTGGCTACTTACACATCTTGTCTCGTGCCAGACACATAAATCACAAGAGCAAGCCATTGCACATGCAATGAAAAGATGTTAGTTTTAGTGATTTAGAAGGATGCAAACAGGTTTTAGACAAACGTTGGACTAATAAAGAAATAAAAAATCAAAGCACATATTGAAATAAAGTGCATTTACCTATAAATAGGAAGAATCTGAACTCATAGTGGGCCCTGATTATAGAGCAAAATTTGAATCTGTGATACAGGTTTTGTCTATTTACAAATCTAACTCATAATTCCTAAAATCTGTTAAAAAATTAAATGCATACAGAAATATTTTCTTCTACATATTTAATTTCCTAATTCAAGTTATACAAACGTATATTCTGATTTGATTGATATTTTCAAGTATTTTTAAAGATTCAGATAAACAAAGAAAAGCTCTCGTATTCAAAGAATATTAAACTATATAAATGGAGAATGAAATAGGACAGGATTGTATTTTTCTAGTAATGAAGTAACCTGATATTATTTTGAATAGTAAGAATATAACCACATTCCATTATTAAAAACAGCTGGATCCCATAACATCAATACTCCAAACCCCGAAGAACCTAAGGCAATGTAGAATTATGTTCCAAAACAATGAATAATTTGTGCAAACTATATACAGTGATGGAATTACATTTGCATAAAACATTTACACGTAGACCAGACGTTGCCATTTTAAAAAAGAAGCCTATTAAAAATGGCAAACATCATGATGTAACAGCATACAAGTTCATTTCTAAATTTTAGAACCTAACAATCAGAATAATAGAAAAAAATAGGTTCTACAACATACTTGATATTGTAAAAATTGCTTTTAGGGTTTTCTACAGAAAAAAAGGATGCATGTATGGAACACTTATATAGCATCTTCTTACGTGTCTTATTTAATCTGTTCACCGATTCTGGAAAGTAGTCTTAAGTTATTGTCTTATTTTTACCAAAGGGAAACTGAATATCAGAAAGATTGCTCAATTTCACATCGGAGTGAAATTCAAAGTAGAAATAATATAAAATGAAAAGTCTTCATTATCTCAATTACCTTCCAGTCTGCTTTACAGGGTTTGAGATTAGAAAGAGGACAATTTGTGATTTTTTTCCCCAGACACTTAGAAATCTGTTTCAGTTTATTTAAAAGCAACCTGACCTTCTGCTTTTTTTTTTTTTTTTTTTTTTTTGGAATCATTAGAATTTTAAAAGAAGTTTGGAAAGTGACTCTGTTATCCAGCTTATCTGTGTCAACATTGAAATTTCAAAGGTTGGTCAATCAAAAGATAATTTTTTCATTCTTTACAATTTACCTGAAGAGATTCCACAAATTCTCTGAGCTACTTCAGCTGTTAATGCTGTCAGTCTCATAAAATCTCACTTTCTTGACTAGTACATTAACCTCCTTTCCTTCAGATTCTATGCAATAATAACTTATACATAGGTATATATATGATATACATATGGGACACCTGGGTGGCTCAGTGGTTGAGCGTCTGCCTTCCGCCCAGGGTGTGATCCTGGAGTCCCGGATTGAGTCCCACATCGGGCTCCCTGCATGGAGCCTGCTTCTCTCTCTGCCTCTCTCTGTGTGTGTCTCTCATGAATAAATAAATAAAACCTTAAAAAAAAAAGATATAATATAAGTCTATTATAGTGATTGGCATGTATTGAATATTTATTAAGTGTTTTGCATAAACCGTCTTTTAATATTAATCTTATTATATTGCCTTTTCCATTTTATTAATTATGAAATAAAAGGTTGGAGTTACATTAGATATACTTTATATAACTCAATTCTAGAACCTGTAAGGATTATCTGTATTATTGAGGGTGAGAGAAAATGATTTGGAAAAACTATATACAGTAAGAAGTGCCCTATGTGATTTTGGAAAAGCAAGTTGATCTGTCTCAATGCATATTTCTCTTAACTTGCTCAATATTTATGTATGATATATCATAACAGACTGAAAGCAAGATTTATATTCAAATATACAATAAATAATGTTATTGACAAGTTCAGATGAGTTGCTTCATGTAAGCTGACTTTTTAAAAATATCAACTTTCATATTCTTAAAAAGTAAGTTTTGAAATTAGTATTTGATATGATGTTTTCTAAAATCTATAGGAGTAAATAATTTTAATGAAACTATATTTTTCAAATAGACAAGTCAGCATTTGAACATTTCATTTTAACACTGTGATGGAATCTACTTAGGAACTCTTGGGTTTTGTATTGTTTTGTTTCAGAGGTAGAATTTAGTGATTCATTTGTTGCATATCACACCCAGTGCTCATCCCATCACATGCCCTCCTTAATGCCCATCACCAATTACTCCATTCCCCCGCCCTCCACCCCTTCAGCGATCCTCAGTTTGTTTTCCAGAGTTCAGCATCTCTCATGGTTTACCTCCCTCTCAATTTTCATCTTATTTTATTTTTCCTTCCCTTTCCTCTATGTTCATCCATTTTGTTTCTTAAATTCCACATATGAATGAAATCATATGGTATCTGTTTTTAGAAATGTTGGTTTAATACTAAATTCCCCCCAGTTCCAGATGTCTTCTGAATGTAATCTAACATACAATAGTTAACATTATAAGCTTTTCCTTCACTGCCAAGTACTTAGGTTTTCAGTTTGTGTTGCTGTTAGCATTTAAATCTCCAGGAGCTCTTTTAAAATGTGCTGTTTCTATTATACCATGTGTACGAAGAATTGTACTAGGCTTGATAGACCTACGTGAAAAGTAAGTTCCATTTTCTTTTTCTTTTTTCTTTTTTGCAGCAATATTTATCGAGGTATACTTGACAAATTAAAAAAGTATATATTTAAGCTATACAATGTGATTTATGATATACCTATATATTGTGAAATTATTACCACAGTCTAACTAATTAACATATCCATTACCTCACATAGTTACAACTTTTGTGTGTGGGGGAAGTGAGAACATTAAAATTTCACCTACAAACACAGGGTTAACTACAGTTGTACATTAGATCTCCCGAAACTGTACATCCCATATAACTGAAGGTCTATACCCTTGGTTGACCAACATTTCTTCATTTTCCCCACTCTCAGGCCCTGGTTACCAACATTCTAAATTACATGGTCTTCGAATGTGTATCTCAATGTATAAGATACTGTACCTGAAGTAAAGTTACTATGCAACCTATTTTTTCTCTCCACTTATTAAAAAAAATTCTTCTTTCTTCCTTATATTCTGAAGAGTTGAGAATATGTCATGAGTTACACTGCTATACCATGGCATCATCATATAGACAAGTAACAGAGATTCAGGAAAGTTCAGTGACTAACTCAAGGGTATGTAATGATTGGTGGTTTGGAGAGAAGTCAAATCTGTATGTAAGTAGTATGCAGCTTCCTTAGAGTCCTAGGAAGCCAACACTCCGCCTAGAGCTCAAGCTGATGGTCCACCATAAGCTTTTGACTATACTGGAGACCCCAAGTTATCCCTGTAAGCTTTCACAGAGTCTCAAATTATGGTGAAACTGGCCTTTCCCAAAGAGATACATTCATCTAGTGGACACATAATTCAAATCAAATATTGTTTACTATTTGTCATCCTTATTATGTACTAGCCTCCATGGAAGTTTAGGACTAATTCCATCCTCCTTACTATCTCAAACATCACCAGGTCATTTCCTCAGATTGCTGATTTTCATCTGCAGTATACATCGACATTGGAATCATTATTCTCAGTATTCAGTCCCTACCCTTGCCAATCCTCTCCTTCTCTTCCTCCCTAAGCCCATGCCTTGTGCTTTCCTCAAGTTACCAAGAAATTGCTTTCTATTCTCAATCTTATGAGTTTACTTTTGTTCTCAGATGGAAGGCTGACTGGGCCCATGAGACCACAGCCTCTCCTAGAATCCCAATTTTCACGTCTCTATAGAAGATGAATCCAGTCTTCTTGATCCTTGAACTCTTCACCACCATTTTCTCATCTTGTACATCTTATAAGACATCCATGGTATAAAACTCACATTTTTCCAAAGGTTACACTTGGGTTTACCACTTCTGATAATTATAATTTTTAAAAAAGGTTTAATTAATTAATTATATAAATAAATATATATTTATTTTTAAGAGACAGCAAAAGAGAGAGTGGGAGTAAGGGCAATGAGAGGGGGAGAAATAGACTCGCCACTGAGCTGGATTCCTCATTCAGGGCTCCATCCCAGGACCCCGGGATCATGATGTGAGCCAAAGGCAGATGACCCTTCACCAACTAAGCCGCCCAGAAGTCCCATAACCATAATTTATTAAAATCTCAATTTCAGGGATCCCTGGGAGGTGCAGCGGTTTGGCGCCTGCCTTTGGCCCAGGGCGCGATCCTGGAGACCCGGGATCGAATCCCACGTCGGGCTCCCGGGGCATGAGCCTGCTTCTCCCTCTGCCTATGTCTCTGCCTCTCTCTCTGTGTGTGTGTGACTATCATAAATAAATAAAAATTAAAAAAAAATCTCAATTTCAAGTATTCCTTTCTCTAAATTCTACTTGCTCTCTTCCCAGTTAATTTAGTTTGTTCTGCTTATTATAGGAGTCAGCTTCAAGACTCCCAGTTCACTGACAGAAATTTGATTTCTCTAATTATCACTCTCTTCTCACTTCCTTTACTGCCTGACCTAGGTTGTGTTATATCCTGAAAATCATCCCCTTTAAATGTTCCTAATCCTTTGCACCTACTCCCTCATAATGTTGAGCTTTGCCCAAAGCTGGTCAAATTCCAATATTTGCATATTTACATAATGCTTTCCCTGATGAACATCTCTAGTCAGTTATCTAAAGAGCATGGGGATATGAAGCTTTCCTTATCACAGGTAAGCGATCATGGGCTTCCTCCGGGGAGGAAATGAGGTGTTGAGTTCAGTGTTGAAGTGATAGGTAATGATTCATGAGAGGAAAGCAACGATATTTCAGAGGCAGTAAAGCAATTATCTGAGAAGTGTCAAGTGTTTGTTGTCAATAGAAGAATCTGTACAGCATGGGGAATTATTAAGTGTGGTGAACACCATGAAGCTAAACTACCTGATACTTTCACATGTTTTGCTATCACTGCCCTATATTCTAAACAAGGAGGAAATGTCTTGGATACTGGGTGTAACAAAATAAGCAAAAAAAATAAATAAATAAAATAAAATAAAATAAAAGGAAATCCAGAATGACGGACAGAAACAGATTTGCACAGGCAGATTCAGGTTTTTTTTTTTTTTTCCTTAAATGTGATTATGCTTCTTTTAGCTTGAAAAACATGAAAAAATTGAAATATATTCATAGTAACAAAAGCCCTTTTGTAGTTTCAAAATGATGATAAAATGCAAAGTTTTTTCAAGACATGGATAGATCTTCTGAGGTCTTCAGTCCCGAATTGGCCTTGAGTCAAGACTTAATTGGCCTATGCCCATCCTTTCATTACAGACTCTTCATCCTCTTCACAATCAATACTCATGACTCCAAACATGTAAGCAGACCATAAGAACAGGTGCCAGAATGTCAGAAAACAATTTCACCAGGAATAATACAAATCTGTTCAGATAATCACAACAGCCAATCCAAGGAATTCTGTTCCCAGGAAATCAAGCCAAACAAAATAAGCCAAAAAATTAAGAGACTCAAGTAAAGAACCAAACTCTATCCAGCATGAACTTATGACCCAGCTGTGGGTAAAGCTCACGAAGAACTGACAAGAGATAGGAAATTGCAGAGGTCACCCTGTTACTGACCTGAGGGCCAGTCTGTGGCAGTGATGTCTTACTTCTGTAGAAACTTTGTTTTTGTCACCATGGCATCTGCTGTTTTATACCTCTTTGCACACAACACAGGAGCAGCTCTTAAAAGCGTGTTAGAAATATTTTGGGTATGGAATTATGACAGATGCTTTTAGGGGGGATTTATGGAAGTAGGGCTTTGCTCAGGATTAGATGTTTTCAGAAAACTAGGGCAATGCTTATCTTAATAAGTTTATCTAGAACGGAGGGAGAGTGAAGTCAAAGCTGTACGTGCTAGAGAAACAGTGGTCAGTCATATTAGTCAAGATAAGGGCATGTCCTAGTTATAGAATGGTCTTGTCCAAGGCTTTGTTCAGTGAAACTGTTCATGTGCATTAGGAAAACGTGAAGGCCTAAATGCCTAACTGTCAGTGCCAAGCCAACTGCTGGCAAAACCAACACCTAACATTAGATCCAGGTCAACTCTCATCTTTTACAGCTCTCCTTATTTTGGTAGTATTTCTTTAGAATCTCTTAAGTAAAATTAAAATTCATAAGAGTTATCCATCATCTAGTAGCCCACATACCTTAACCAAGCTTTTATGACGATTATAACCTTATTTGGAATGCAAGTTACACAACTTGTCCTACACGTAGAGAACACAGTGTTTGGTGAAAAGAGCAAACAGAAGCTAAAGAATGTTTCTTTCAAGTTATACATGCAAATGCATACATTACACTTTTATACTTTCCACTGTATATGATAAAAATATCATAAGTTTAAGATGCTTCTAGCATAATTAACATATTAATACTGTTCCCAAAGTAACTTAAGGTAGATCATACACTGAAAATACACTGAAAAATTCTTATGGTAAAAATTTAAAGAAAACTGTTACGATCATACATAGATGTACAAAGAGTGTGTATATATATATATATATATATATATATATATATATATCCCCCCCAAAGATAATCTCAGGAACATGTGTGTGTGTGTGTGTGTGTAGAGAGAAACAGAGAAGAGGAAAAGCAAATAATTTAATAAATTTGACTAACATAAGAACTATTAGTGACCACTAAATCTATCATATAATTCCTGGCAAAAAAAAAAAAAAGGCAAACTAGAAAAGAGTTACATAATTTCATAAAGGCAATTTTTCCCCTTTTATAATTCTAAATATAGTTTAAGAATTACATTTATCAAAGGGATATAAGAATGTTAAATTATTTCATCAACAAACCAAATATAGAAAATATACCTAATATATTTGTAGAACTTTATGACTGAATGCTCAATAAAATTTCAAGATAGAGAATTAGTTAAAGCTCAAAAGAGTCATTTATCTAAGTAGGAAGCAGAAGAGAAAGAATAAATTAAGAAGGGCCAAGTCTATAACTTCTTACAGATCTAATTATGTAAAAGGATTTAAAATATTTATAAAATAAATATTGATTTTTTTAGCTGCCTTTTTTTAAAATGTCCTTATCTCTCCTTTTTTTTATTTTTTCAAACGGGTTTAAGGAAATTATTAGCAGCCCTTTCAAGGTAAAACTCTCAGGCAGAAAATTTAGAAGCTGATAATTCCCTGTAATTAATGAAAGACATAATCCTACGCGAGGTGAACACATGCAAATTTTAAAGTAGGAATGTCTAAAAAAATAAGGTTCATCTATTCCTAAGGTATCAGTTTTATAGCAACCAAGATTTATAGTGTTCCTAGCATCTCAGCACATCACATAACATGGAAGATATGGTGCTTTTTAAACTCAAAATTCAGAGGGAAATGTGGTCCACAAGAACCCTTATGGACTTTTGTTTCCATGAACACCTGGACTACAGCAGCAAATATTTCCTGACTTGTTTCTGTGATAAATCAACTTGAAAATATCTCCTTTGTCCTTTTGATACGACAAAAGTTTTGCTGGATGGAGTTTGGAGTGTTGACTTTCTGACCTTTAGAGAATTTCTGCAAAAGTTCTTTTCTCAGCATATGGAAAAACCTTCATGAGTCAGCTCTTGGTTCATGTAAAATTGGAGTTTTAACATAAGAAAAAACAATTCCCTATTATTGCTATTTGCTATGGCAAGGACAGCTGTTTGTACATCTAATTGCCACATTAAGGTTTTTTGGTTTTGTTTTTATAATGGATATAAAAGAAAAAAGCCACACTTAAGATAGAGCTTTTTTTTTCCCTTATAATCACTTGAAACTGAAATCTGCCAGAGTACATTATGATTCCTAAGTCTCAAAGCAGTACTGCAAATACTGCTTTTGTAGAAACATCACTACCCTGAGATCTGTTTTGTATGTAAATGACCTCACCTACAGGATACGTTTCTGTGATGCTCAGTTTTGCTTGTAGAATAACCAGACTCAAGCAAGAAATCACCTTGATTAAAACTATGGAAATAAGATAATCTGTCTCTTTATTAAAAAGATTGGATGCCTTGAATGAGAGATTCTTAACTCTGTGAAACAAACAAAGGGTTGCAGAAGGGGAGGTGGGGAGGGTAACTGGGTGACAGATACTAAGGAGGGCATTTGATGGGATGAGCACTGGGTGTTATACTATATGTTGGCAAATTGAATTTAAATTAAAAAAAAATAAAAAAAAAAAGACTGGATAGCTTGAAAGATCAGAAGGCAACCTTGTTCCAGCTGTGTACCTGTCATATACCTAAAGTTGGGTGTATTGTTTTCATTACAATACAAGGGGTATGAAAGCCTTTTGTATTCAGCTCAGGATTATTATTTAGAGCATAATATGGTACATTTACTTTTGAATTTCAGAAGTAGCCGTCAGACTGGTGCGGAATCTTGTGTGATAAATCAAGGGCAGGTCTCAGTAAATTTGAACATAAATTTGGGTCAATAGTAACGTCACAACTGTTAAGAGAAGGGAGGATTTTAGATCCAGGGAAGCGTCAGTAATTTCAATTTTCTCAGTCTTCCTCATGTTTTCCAAAGGAATGCAAGGGCTATACTTAACCCAAATTTATACAAAAGAAACCAATAAAAGTCACAGTAACAATCCACAGCGGGCTGGTAAAATGAATCTCGAAGCAGAAAGAGAATTTGCCACTCTCCATGGTGTGAACATCACCACCATCAAAGATTTGAACTACTACCACGACATCACTAAATAGTTCCTTTCAAGCGTTCTGAAGAGAGATATAAGAAGACAGTCAAAAATGATTACAATGTTTGTGTTTCCTTGTTAGGTCATAGGAATCTTTTTTTCCCTTTCTTAGTTTCTTTCTCTCTTTTCTTTTTTATTTCTTACATTGTGTGTAATGCTTCTGTAATATGTTTATACTAATATATTAGTGTATCTAATAGTAGGGGTTTCACAAGTATTTTTTTCTCCTAGGGAAGCATTAGTAATAATAGTTATGATAAAATATATTACCAAAAGCAATCATAAAGGGAGCCCAAAATTTACACACCACACACAAGTTGTTAGAAAAAGCAAACATCTAACAGGTACATTAATATACTTAATAAAAATAAATAACAAGTGGGACACTTGATTGACTCAGTCAGAAGAGCACGAGACTCTCGATTTCAGGGTCATGAGCTTGAAAGCCCCACGTTGGGTGTACAGCTGACTTAAATAAATGAAACTTAAAAAAAGAACAAGCATCGACTATATTGCAGCTATGTTTTTGGTCAGGGGAGTTCCATTTCTTCTCCAGAACAGTTGTTTTTTTTTTTTTTTACAGTGTGGTCCCTGGATAAGCAACATCAATGAGACCTGGGAATAGATAAAAATGCAAATTCTAGGGCTCTGTTCCACCCACACCTACTAAACTGGAAACTGGGTGGGGCTCCCAACAATATGTTTTTAACAACCTCTCCAGGGTATTCTTTTTTTTTTTTTTTCCTCCAGGTGATTTCATGCATGTTCAAGTTTGAGAGCCTCTACTCTCAAACAAATGTTCTCAGCAAATGGAATGCAAAGGAGTGAAGGAAATGTATTTGGTGAAATGTTTCCAAAATCACCAGGAGAGACCTGTTGCCCTCGCCCATTGGCAAACATTGCCCTCACCCGTGGCAAATATTCCATGATAGCCCTAGAATATACTTAATATGGACACTAACATCCAATCTTAGTTTGTTTCATTTAAAATACATTACCAATCACCTTTGGAAGTGTTGGCTGGTAGCATCAACATCCTTGATGATGTGCTAAATTAAAAGTAAAGCTCCCCCCCAAAATTTTAATACTTTGTAGTTTGATATTATTTCAATGTCACATAAATATCAAATTAGATCAATTTTGTAGTTGATTAAAAGTTAGATTCTTCAAGCTCATTGAGTATTTATTATATATCTATGAGTGTAGAACATGCAAGTAGCTAACTTAAAATTCACAGTACTCAAATTTTTATATTTCTCACTGTAAGTCATAGAAACTTCAGTAACTGGTATGATAGATATTATGCAATTTTTGTGTCTCTTACTCAAACCTAACATCATTTTAAATAAAATTAAAGGTAAACTAAATTCAGTTTCTAGTAATTTTTTTTTAGTTTCTAGTAATTTTAATTAAGTATTAATATAAACACCTTGTCAAAGAGTTGTTAACTTGTTTTTTTCTATTACGATTTTAAAAAGTAAGCTAGATGTATATTTAGGATGTTAATAAAGGAGATTTTACGTATAATGTACTAATATATAACTGCAAAACCAGCACATTCTCAGTTTATATCCTTGTCAGTACAAGTTTTGAAGGTAATTGTTTTTTTAAACATTCAAAGCACCTTCTCAGACAGAAAAATTGTGAAAAGGCTAACATGTTACTTGAAGGTAATGAGTCTGATTGATTCACTGGGGCCTTCTGATATCTTCCATGTGCACCAATCAAGTGAAAGGGCACGGGCACCATTCTACTACTAACATAAAAACCTATGGGCATGTAAATGCCTCGCTGCGGAATGTAGGAAACATATAAACAAAGGAAACTCAACAAAAAACTGTAGGCCTGTTAAGTGGCAGATAGCACAGCTTTTGACTTAGTCATTAAATTCCAACAGACTAAATATTGGCTTGCATGGCTATGTTGGCTGAAAGAAACAAAAATAAAGGAGTTGTTAACAAGAAATCTGTAAAATATTTCAAGCACATAGTGACTAGATCAGTGAAGGAACTGAACACTTCACTTGGGATAAAATTGTAATTATGCTTACCTAGTTATAATAAGCATATATATACTGAATATTAAAAAAATAAAATTCATTTTTTATTTCTCTGTTAAGTCCTAAAAGGAAGTGGCTACTTGAAGTGGCTACTTGAATGCAAATCTACAAAGTGTCTTACCCAGAAACAAGTGTATTTGTTGTTATCAACCCTTCTCAATCTCACTTATCACAATTAACATATTTGATTTTATTATTAAGGCATTTTAAAGATAAATTCTCTCACTAAAATATGTGAAAGAATTATAGTATTCCACTTTAGGAAGTTTTTTAACTATCTGGATTACATGATTATCATTATCATCATATTTTAGATGCTCAAATTCTTAAAAAAAAAAAAAAACCCTTGTGTGGGCAGCCCGGGTGACTCAGCGGTTTAGCGCTGCCTGCAGCCCAGGGTGTGATCCTGGAGACCCAGGATCCAGTCCCACGTCGGGCTCCCTGCATGGAGCCTGCTTCTCCCTCTGCCTGTGTCCCTGTCTCTCTCTCTCTCTCTCTCTCTCTGTCTCTCATGAATAAATACATAGGAAATCTTAAAAAAAAAAAAAAAAAAAAAAAAACTTGTGTATGTAAACAAGAGCTATATTAAATCATTGCATTTAAATAAGAATTTCAAACTCTGTAATCCTTATATTTTTTTAAACTAACAATTGCTTTATTCAGTAGTATTTGCAATTTATATATGTGGTTAGCTCTTGAAAAGGCTTGAGTTATTTTGTGTCATTTCAATACATTTATTAGATATTCTTCCTAGGAATTTAAGTAACATGACTACAAGCTACATGGTGTATATACATGTCTCCTAATTTCTCTGGAAAATTCTTCATTTAGTACAGAAAAAAAAACAGTTTAAGTGCTAAATTCTTTAACTTATTAAAGCATGTCACAGCTTAAAAACACCTCTGAAGAAATAGGAAAAAAAATAGTTTTTTCTCCTAAGGCTAATTAAAGATTGGAGAAATATCAAGATCAGAATCTAACTGTTCCAACCATTCATTATTCCTTATGCACCAACTGTGTAAAAGTTTATGAAAGCATGCTGCTCAGGGGGGTATTTAAGAGCCATCTAGTTCATCCAGCAACAGAGGTTTCATTGAAACTGATGAAGAGACATAAGAAAATATCCTTCTGCTAAATAATTTGGTAGTTGTGTGTATTATATCCTGTATATTATATTCCTTCACTTATATTCCTGTATACATTGTATTCCTTTACTAACTATGTATAGTGAGGAATTGCAGTTTTCTTTGATGCCTAGAAGAACATTGGATCATATATATTATGATCCTACATGTTGTTCTGTTTGTCCCAGGTGCTTTTGTGTTTTTCAACATGCTTTTCCCAGCCCTTACCCGAGCAATTAGAAGACAGAGCTACTTGGCCTCTGCTCCGTGTGCTATGGCAGGTGGCTAGACTCACAAGGAGGGGAAAAAATGTAGGGGCTCTTGATGAAAATAATTAAATGTATACATTCTTAGTGTTATCAGAAATAATTGATTGTTAACTAATATGGAAAGGAAGAAGAAAAGAGGTGGGAAAACAGACTGCTTAAGCAATGAAGCTGCATGACTGCTCCAGCATTAGGAATGAGTTAATAATAATTAACAATGATGATAATAGTAATAAACACATTTGAAAAGCCTTGAAGCTACTTTCTTGGTGAAGACACATGGAATTTTAAACTAACAGTACTGTCTTCGTTTTGCGTGAAGCAAGCATATTGTTAAAAGTCATAAAAACAGGGGTACCTGGGTGGCTCAGTTGGGTAAGTGTCTGCCTTGGATTCAGGTCATGATCTCAGGGTCCTAGGATGGAACCTTGCATCAGGCTCCCCGCTCAGTGGGGTTCTGCTTCTCCCTCTCCTGCTCCTGCTGCATGTGCTCTCTCTCTTTCTCTCTGTCAGATAAATAAATAAAATCTTTGAAAAGTCATTAAAAGCAATAGGGGGGGAAAGTGATGATACACCATATTGCCTCTAATGTCTCATTCAAAAATGCTCTTGAGATAAATTGTAACAGAAGCCTAATATAAATAGTGGTAGATGAAGTTATCAAGCCGTAACATTCTATTTCAAAAATATTTTATGTCTGAAAACTATATTTTCCCCAGCTTTATTGAGATATGACGGACACATAAAACTTGTGTATATTTAGTTTGTACAACATGAATTTTTTAAGGTATACAACCTGATAATTTCATGAATATCCACACTGTGAAATGATTATCATCGTCAAGTTGATCAGCTCACATTGCTACCATTGGTTGGCAGGAGGGGCATGATATAGGAGAAGACTTCAGATTTATTCTCTCACCAAGATTTAAGTACACAATGCAGTATTGTCAGTTATAATCACTATGCAGCACATAGATCCCCAGAATCTATTAATCTCATACTTTGAATTAATTAAACAACAATTCTTTAATTGGTAGTGGGATAGGATTACTAAGTCAGAGAAATCTTAGCAACATAGAGAAGAAGACATATGTGAGAAAATAATTTTTATTTCAGTGTGGTGATATCTAAAGAAATATATGACATTTATGGTTGCTCTCAGCCAGCAACGTGAAGAAATATGAAGTACAGATATATTCTGTATCCCCTCATTGCGGTGGACTGTGTAGGTTACCCTGAGCTGACACAATTAGAGAAACTGGACTCCTAAGGAACTCTGACAGGTGTCCACATCCTGTGAACTCACATTCACCTCTGTGGCTCCATCAGAAATACAGTCTCAGAGAGAAGAGAGAAGAAGAAGAAGTAGCACCAGCACTTGGAAGAGGTGAGTCAATGGTCCTGAATAATTACATGGAATCTTAGAGAAGTCACTGGCAGTTGAGGGGCTGCAGGGCGACCGTGGGATGTGTGGGGTTCACTTCTGAGCTTTCATCACTTCAAGGGTTGAGCCTTTTTCGTCTAACAAGATTCACAGTTTCATGCTGGGAAAAAGTCAAGAGTTCAGCTCTAAATAACCTCAAGGACAGAGTATTTTGTATTCATTCCTTTCCTGCTCAGTAAGAAAGAGAAATATAGGCCTAAAAAGAAATATTTTTAGGCAAAATGATATAAGCCTTAAAAAGGTTTCAATTTTACTAGCTGTATTAAAAGGTAAGATAGAAAAAAGTAATGTCTTAGTGATAGGTACGGCACAACCTTACTGAAATGCCATCTTAACTCTTTGGCCTTTAAATTAGTGATCGCAGCTCCATTATTCCTCTAAGTACTTTGAACAATGATATATGTATGTCTGCCCCAAAGAACCACATTCCAGAAAATAATCACTGGATATCTTTGGGTAACCAGTTTTATATCCTGTTTGAACAAAAAAGAAATTGCCGATAACTGGTTTTCCATATTGCTGGAAGATGGGGAGCAAATGTCTTCATCACAAAAGGGCATTAGGAGGGTATGATGCAAAGGACAACACTTGTTTTTGTTTTTGCTTTTGCTTTTTAAAGCACTGCTGAAGAATTCTGGATGAATAAATGGATTGTGTCTCCTTTTCCCCCCCCCCCGTTAAATCACCCTCAAGTAGTACTAAAAATGAAATGCACAAATTCTTACCCACAGTTAAAACTGAGGAAGTAGATATTAGAAACCCTGAATGAAAAATAGGAGGCCTCTAAACAACACTTTAGGTAAAAGTATATAGGAGAATGAGCTAATAACATCCATGACTGCAGATCTCAAAGCCCCAAATACACCCTCATCCCTAGTAAGTGGGATATTTTAAGGTGAAAAATGCTAGTTTTTTGTTTCCCACAAAGGAAATACAGAATTGAGGCATCTAACTGGAGCAAAACTGTGCCTCAGTTGGCTTCAAGGAATAAATTAGAATTTGGTCTGAATGTGAAATCACAGAGTTTTCCATGTAGACCCAGAAGACATGCCACTACATCTGGCACAGCCTGACGGTGTTGAGTTGGGCTGGCTTCACAGAGGTCAATGCTAAAGAAACTCAGGACACAACCATGTGTTTTAAGAAACTCCACTGCCTAAACTGTGGTCTCTCCCAGATGAAGCCCAAGTAAATGACGATTCTAGAAATAATTCATCTTATTTAAGTATAAGTGATTATTAAAAAAACATAGGAAACAAAGAATATGTACAAAGAAATAATTTTTTTAAAAAAGGAATATGTATAGGAGAAGAGAATGGTAAGTGAAGGATTTTCATTTTTTTTTTTTTACTTAAGATTTTATTTATTTATTCATGAGAGACACAAAGTGAAGGATTTTCAGAAGAAATATCATGCTGGTTGAGGTTCTTAATGTTGGGAATATAATCTACACCCATAACTTAAGTAAACAAGAATAACAAATAATTGCATTTATAGTATAAGGGCAGAAATGGAGATTAAAAAAAATAAAACTCAGACAACATGAAAATATCATGACCAAAAAAAAAGAGTGAGATAAAATCAGATCTGTTTCACAGCCTACGAAATTCACTTGATCCCAACTTAAGGAAAACAAAAAGGTCTCTGTTAAGAAAGAAAGAGGTAAAGTATATTACCTCTTCCTTGCTGCCAGTACTCATATAGCAAGAGCTCTATTAAATCCATTATTACTTCACTCTGTCTTGATATAAACAACTGAAATGCATTGAGGCCTGTTCAGTAGAGAACAAAAAGAAAAAATAAATTATTATTATTTCTGTATTACTATTAATGAGAAAGAACTACAGATTCCATTCTAAAAGCTAGTTTTACTTAAAGAATGAACCTAACTAAGTCACTGGCAGAAATGTCTCAGGGCAGAAGGTAATTTTAGTTTTCTTATAGATTTTGGAGATTTGTTTATGCACGTGTGTGTGTATGCGTGTGTGCATGTGTCATATGGGTAGACATGTTTGTGCTGTTATAGTTACAGTAAGAGGGTTGCTCTGGGTAAAATATATTTTTACATAGATAAATATATATGTTTTTACATCTATAAAGATAAAATATATTATTTTATATCTATAAAGAACAAATATTGAAAACATTCTGCTTATTTGTTGCTATCCTAAAAAATGTGGATGTCTTTGTGAAGTGTTAAAAGAATAAACAAGTTAAAAATTTATTGGGAAAATGTGAAAAATTGGCTTCTGGATAAGTAAAGAACGGTGTCCTAAGATAAATACATGCAGTGAAAAGAAAATTTATACTAAATTGCAGAAGTAACTTTGTGTGGAGCAATATGAAAATTATATTAAAAGAAAAGAGGAAGTAGACATTGAGGAGGCTGCATTTATGGAAAAACAAAGAGGTATTAAATGAAAAATACTGATTTTTAAAAAGGGAACAATTTTGTAATATTATTATCCAAAGTCATTTTATTTATTTATTTTTCATAAACGTTAAGATAAACTTTTTTTTTTCTTTAAGATTGTATTTATTGGGGATCCCTGGGTGGCGCAGCGGTTTGGCGCCTGCCTTTGGCCCAGGGCCCGATCCTGGAGACCCGGGATCAAATCCCACGTCGGGCTCCCGGTGCATGGAGCCTGCTTCTCCCTCTGCCTGTGTCTCTGCCTCTCTGTCTCTCTCTGTGTGACTATCATGAATAAATAAATAAAATCTTTAAAAAAAAAAAAAAGATTGTATTTATTTACTTAACATAGAGAGAGAGCACAAGCAGGGGGAGCAGTATGCAGAGGGAGAGAGAGAACCAGGGTCCCCACCCGGCAAGGAGTCCAAGTTGGGGTTCCACTTGGGGTTTGATCCCAGGACCCCAGGATCATGACCTGAACCAAAGGCAGCTGCTTAACCAATTGAGCTACCAAGGAGGCCCACCTAAAGTCATTTTAAAAATACTTTGGTGCATTGGCAAAACTTTTCAAAGTAGTTTTTTTTTTCAAAAGAATATAGAAAATGTATTATAAACAGAGTTTTTAATAGAAAAAGAATAAATATTGCCATAATAATCATTGCTTTTCTTTTTAATGTGTTTTCTTGTGAAAAAACAAATTCTACTTGACCAGAAAATATTTCCTTTAGGCTTATTTTGAAGACTAATATTTTCCAAATATTTTCTCTTCTTCAGTGTCCCACAAATGCCAAGAAAACAATTAAATAGAAAAAAATACAAAAAATTGATATTCAAAATATAATTTTACCTCATTCTTTATTCTATTTTTTTCATTAAAAAAAAAAAAAAACTTTTTAGAGATTGTATTTTCAAGTAATCACTACACCCCACCTGGGGCTTGATCTTCTAATTCCAACATCAAGAGTCACAGACTTCACCAACCGAACCAGCCAGGGGTCCCTCATTCTTTGTTTAAAATTTCTGTTTCTTGGCTTTGGTTTGATATTTGTCCTAACTTAGATGGACATAAGCTAATATGCAGACACCAGAAGGTGCATGGATTGGTGCCAGCAAAGGCACGAGGACAAGGAAAAAATATGTAGCCATGAGATCAGCACCTTGGATTAGAGAGGGATTTAATCCACAGCAGTTAAAATGGACCCGTGAAGTGACTGGAACCAAGGCGCTGAAAACATGCAGAAAAGTTACACGAACGGCCGTGTACGACTGTTTAATAGCAGATGATAAATATACCACCTAAGCAAAGTGAGAGCATCATATAGCTGGAGGTGTAACTATGTTCAGGACAGGCAGTTTCCCTAAAGGCAATCACAGCAAATAAAAATCTCTCTGTTTTTGTCTGTCTGTCTCTCTGTCTCTGTCTCTGTCTCTCCCTCACACACACACACACACACATATACACACACAATCTTCTGAAAATAAGAAAAATAAAGGCAAAGATGGTAATTCTTGTTATGCTAGAACTTTCTAAAAATCAGGTAATATTATTGATTTGGGACAAGAAGATTAATTCTAGAAAATGCTGTTTCTACACTGAATTGATTGACGCAAGCTCTATCTGCAAAAACAAAAGACACACAAAACCTGCAAACACTGATTCTATAGAAAACACCTCTAGACTTCCACTTTCAACCAGAACAGAGCAACAGGGAACGGACTGACCCTCTGCCTTCAACAATCTTTACAAAACTGGACAGAACATAGGGCAGCAACAATTTTTAGACTGAACAAAAAGCCACACAGGACAGGGGTCCCAGAGAGAAAGTGACCAAGTGACTGAACCCCAGAGCTGTCCTTATTTTCTGGAAAAAAGTTTTCAGAATGTAGAGCAGAGAGGGGTAACCCAGCATAGCCCAGCATCTTTTTAAATTGAGGGGTCAGAGTTGAGGTCCCAGGAAATGTGGAACCTCAGGTTGCATAGGCTCCCACAGAATCAATCCCCAACGATGGCTTTAGGGACATGAGGTTAGGAAATCACAAAGGCTAGGAAAGGAGCCACCAGGCGGAGTCAGGAGGGACAGTTTGGGGAGCTCAAGTGGTGCTGAGAATAGTTTATGTACCTTCAACCAAGGAAAAGAATCTGTATGCGGGGCAGGGGGTGGGGTGGATTTAAGTCTCTCTGGGAGAAGAAAAGGAAATCTGAGTCGTAGGGGAAAAATATCCCTAGATTAAAGGCTCCTCTGAATTCACTTAACGAAGCCCTAAAAGCAAATCTCCAAATGATCAAACTGTTTTCAAGTAGCTTAATCACATCCCAGAGCAAAGCCCCATCTAGTTAGAGGAATTAAAAACTAACACTGAGCATCCAACAAAGTAAAACTCACAATATCTGGAATGTGATACAAAATTGACAGATATGCAAAAAGCAACAATTAAAAAAAAAAAAAAAAAAAAAAAAAAAAAAAAAAAAACAGGCAAAGCCACCCAGAAGGAGAAAATGACCCAGATCTTAGAATTCATAGGCACAGGACGTTTACATTCGTGATTTTAAAGCAAAGCCATTGGAAGGTTTTGGGGAAGGAGATATCTAAAAAAAAGTCTGCCTGCTGTGTGACAAGAAATGGAAAGGCAGGAAGAGTGGGTGCAGGGAAGCAATTAGGAAGTAAGTCCCATGAATCTGAGCAAGATCAGGTGCCAAATCCCCTCCACCCCCGAAGCAATGAGGAGAAGAAACAAATTGTGGGTGTATTTTGAAGGTAAAAATGGAAGAATTTCTGACTCACTGGGAGAGGTCAGGGAAATAACAAAGTAAAGGACATTGTTGATACATTTTTGCATTTTTACAGGGGTAAGAATAGAATTTCTCTTTCTGACATGGTGAAGTCTGTGGCAAGGGGGTTAGTTGGCTGTGGAGAAGCAGGGAAGGATGGGAAGGGGTGTGGCAGGGAACATTCTGGCTTGGGCAGAGATGCCCATTAAGCATCTAAACAGATGTTGAATAGGCAGTTGGATATATGGATATCGAGGAGAGGCAAGAGGTCCCCACTGGAGGTATGCCTTTGTTAGTAATTACCATATAAACTGCAATTTAATGTGCAAAATTCCTTATACACAAAATCACCGCATTTCTAAAATGTATGCCAAAGTCTATGATTCATTACAATGAGAGAACGTGTGCAATTTAGAGACAATTTCAGGGAAGCATGAAGAATAATGACAGGCCTGGAAATCAAACTAATGAAGTAAAGTTCAAAGAATGGGCTTCTCAGCCTAGGGAATGAATGAAGAAAGTGTTCAAAGTGATTGAAAATGCAATAAGAAAAAAAGTTCCTAAGGAATACAGTGGAGTTCAGTGATGAATTTACAAGGGGGAACATTTAGAAATTTAAAGAAAGCAAACCTCTACTGAATAGAGACCTCCTTAGATATAGAAAAGACTAGTATTACATGAACTAGAACTTCATAGGAATCAGCCTGAGAGATGTGGTTTGAAGTGACAATCCTAAAAACCAGCCTGTCAGTACTAAAATTTCCACTGTTAAGGGTTCTTTCCTTTGGGTAAATAGACATTTCTTGCAATACTTTTTTAAATTGTAAATAATCTTAAAAGAATGAATTATTCAAACCGTAACATTTTATCTTCATGAGATTGACAGAGATTAAGAAAGCAATTACTTTCCAGGCCATGAGGGAAATATCCCTTGATAAGCTAAGTTATGTCTGAGTAGTAGGAGAAGAGTACGTTCGGAGTCATTTTCTCGGAGCAAAGTGGCAATGGATCAAGAATTGGGGAAGGTAATGGCCCTGAGAGAAGAAACATAAGAAGGGTCTATGGATCAATTGCTTTATAAATTTGCTTACTGGCATCTAAATACGGAAAGTCTCTGTACATCTGAGCCTTATTAGAATATTTTTCTGCGGGTGTGTGTATGAATTTGAGACATTTTTATAGAATGCTTAAAACTATAAACGCTCAAAACCATAAAAATTTTGGTTGCTTAATTTAGGCAAAAAAGGAAACTTCCTTTAAACACAATTTTTTTTAATGAATGGAAATTCAAATGGGAATAGAAAATTGAAAGTGAGAAAACTATCTTTGAGTATTCAAATGGTAACATCATCATGGAAAATTTACAATTAGAAGTATCATTCAAGAGACCATTCAAGAGCCACATGAATCATTTACAGCCCAGACCAACTTCTGCAGCCCTGTTTTTTTCCCTCACCATGGCATCTAAGATGGCTCTAGTTTGCCCTGTTTATAAGAAGGGCATCCAGTATATAGGAATGTTATTTATTATCAAAACATCCCCCTCTGACTTTAACGCAGAAATAAATATCCTCTGGATTTAGTGAATCTAGAAAATGTAACCAAAATCTATAAATAGCTATGTTATTCATGGTTTTTGTTATTTTATCTTTGAATTAATTTTTGATCAGTGCATGACAAATTACCACAAATTTGTGGCTTAAGCACATTTATTATTTCAGTTCCTACATGTCACCGATGTAAGTTCTGCTTATCTGGGTCGTCTGTTCAGTGTCACACAAGGCTGAAATCAAAGTTGGATTGCTTTGCCATCGAGAAGCTTGGCTAGGAACAATCAGCTTCCAAGTTTGTGCAGATTGTTGGCAGGTATCTCTTCCTTGCGACTGTGGAATCCATGGCAGCTTGTTTCTTCAGGGGCAGCAACAGAGTCTGCTGCTTTCGATCCTGGCTCTTTATGAAGAACTGAGTCCCTCTTGTGTTTTTGCCTGATTACACCAGGCCCACCCACAAAAATCTCCTTTTGGATTAACTCAAATCAACTGGTTTGAGACCTTTATTATACCTGGCAAGTCCCATCAGCTTTGCCATGTAAGGAGTGGCCTCATCACAGGAGTGGCCTCATCATAGGAGTGGCAGCCCCATCAGTCACAGGTCTTACCCAGAGCGAGATGGAGGGAATTACACAGGATGTGTATGCCAAGGAGGAGGATTTTAGAGACCATCTTAGAATTCTGACTACCATCATCTCTAGGACTTTTAGCAGCCACCGTGCCAACCACACATCCCTTAAGACTGCTGGTAGAGATTTGACTAAGTTGACAATCATCCTTCTGTATATTCTTCAAAATAATGCTAGTTTCAGAAAAGGCTAGGAGAACAGTCAAGAAAATATTCCCAGAACAATTACCCAAAATATGTTGGACGTAGATGATAAAACATGCAAGTGTAAGTTCATAATCTTTTATTAACTTTTTAAAATTTAATAGTTCGTTAAAAAAATACAACCAATGAAAATGAAGTGTTTTTTTCCAGCACATTCAACTTTTTCTCTATGACTTCTCAGCTATGTTTTCAGAAAGTAAATTTGACTTACTGCTTTTAGCATATATTTGAAAATGTGAAGTATCAGCTATAAAAATGTGATTTGTACCTTTAGTTCTAATTATTTTGGAACTACTTGAGGATTTTCATTATCAGTATGCTCATATAATAATGCTATAAAAACAAGACCCGACCTTATTTTTAAACTAAGGTATAATTATAGAATGCAAGGAAGTCACTTTTAAAGTACCAAGGACATACCACTGCAAGTGTGAGAGCAAATGAAACTCTTTGTTGTTGTGCCCAAGTATTCTATAATAAAATTATATTTTCCTGACTTTATAATCTGCAACAATTCATTCATCTAGCAAATACTGTTTATCTGAAGATAGGAATAATATAGTAGCTTTTATGATTTAGCTAAATGTTCTTTATTATGGTAACAAAATCCAGTTCTCTTTGATGAATGATCTCTCTCTACTCGATTCACGAGGTATGAAGAAGAGGCAAAGCCTGCATTCTGGCCTCAGGAGTGGGCAGGAACCCAAACCAGGCCAATCAATATACTTTTTCCCTTGGCCACTATGATTGATTCATGGCTAAGCTTTTGACCCAAATAGGTTAGGCAGCAAATGACATGCATCCTTTACACATTTTTGGAACCACTGGGATAAAAAAGCACTTCTGTCTTACTGTGTAATAGGTTGAGTAATGTCCTACAAAAAGAGATCTAAATTCCAAGTCCTGGTACCTACTCATGTGATCTTAATTGAAGTCAGAGTTTTTGCAGACATTATTAAGGATCTTGAGATAAGACCACCCTGGATTTAGAGTGGGCCTTAAATCCAATGGCTGGTACCATTAGAAGAGAAAGGAAAGGGAACTTTGAGACAAACACAGAGAAGGACATATGGAGACTGAGGTAGAGTAGATGTGATGCAGCTTCTAAAACCCCAAGGGTTTCCAGTGATCACCAGAAGTTAGGACAGAGATTGAGAACAGATTCTCCCCCAGGGCCTTTGAAAGGAACTAACCTAGCTTCACCTTGTTTTCAGACTTCCATTTTGCACAACCATAAGCAAATAAATTTCTTTTTTTTTTTTTTTAAGATTTTATTTACTTATTCACAAGAGACACACAGAGAGAGAGGCAGAGACACAGGCCAAGGGAGAAGCAGGCTCCCTACCAGGAGTCTGATGTGGGACTCGATCCTGGATCCTGTGATCACACCCTGAGCCAAAGGCAGACGCTCAACTGCTGAGCCACACAGGCTTCCCAAGAGAATACATTTCTATTGTTGCAAGGAAATCGAGAGTGTGGGGATTTGTTGTGGCTGTCCTAGGAAACTAACACCCTGGCTTGTCAGGCTGGTAGAATGGCCAGTGGTCCTCTGTGGTCATTTTGCTATCAGGTGAAGCATGCCTGAAAATACAACTAAGATAGGGGCAAGTGAGGCTCTAAGACACAGACAGATTGTTAATATAACAAGAGCAACTATGTATTATGCCAAAGTCGATCTACTCTGGGCTATTCTGATTAAAGAATGAAAATGGCCCCTTTCAAATACACCTCAATATAGTAAAGGCCTTCTATGAAAAACCCACAACAAACATTAAGTTTTTCCCCTAGGATCGGGAACAAGACAAGGATATCTGCACTCACCAACTTTTATTCAACATAGTAGTGGAAGCTCTAGCCACAGCAATCAGACCACAAAAAGAAATAAAAAGTATCCAACTTGGCAAGGAAGAAGTAAAATGTTGGCTATTTGCAAAGGACAGGATACTATATCTAGAAAACTCCATAGATTCCACCAAAAAAAAAAAAAAACCGGAATTGATAAATGATTTTGGTAAAGTCACAGGACATAAAATCAAGGTACAGAAATCTGTTGCATTTCTATATACTAATAATGAAGAAGCAGAAAGAGAAATTAAGGAAACAATACTATTTACAAAAACACCAAAAATAATAAAATACCTATCAATAAACTTGACAAAAGAGGTGAAAGACCTGTACTCTGAAAACTATATAACACTGATGAAAGTAATTGAAGATGACACAAAGAAATGGAAAGACATTTCATGCTCATGGGTTGGAAGAATAAATATTGTTAAAACGTCTATACTATCTAAAGCAATCTACAGATTTAATGCAATCCCTATCAAAATACCAACAGTATTTTTTCACAGAATTAGAACAAACACTCTTAAAAGTTGTATGGAATCACAAAGGACATTGAATAGCCAGAGCAATCTTAGGAAAGAGAAACAAAGCTATCAAAATTCTAGACTTCTACTTATATTACAATACTGTAGTAATCAAGACAGTATGGTACTGGCACAAAAAATAGACACATAGATCAATAGAACAGAATAGAAAACCAAGAAATAAACCCACAATTATACTGTCAATTAATCTTAGAGAAAGGAAGAAACAGTATATCGTGAGAAAAAGTCTCTTCAACAAATAGTGTTGGAAAAACTGGATTGCTACATGCAAAAGAGTGAAAGGGGACCATTTTCTTATAGCATATCCAAAAATAAACTCAAAATGGATTAAGGATCTATATATGAGATCTGAAACCATAAAAATCCTAAAAAAGAGCACAGGCAGTAATTTGTCTGATATCTGCCATCGGAACATTTTTCTAGGTGTCTCTTGAGGCAAGGGAAATGAAAGCAAAAATAAACTATTGGGACTACATTAAAAAATAAAAATAAGAATAAATGCTTCTGTATAGGAAAAGAATCAATCAACAAAACTAATAGGCAACCTATGGAATGACTCCTAACTCTGGGAAATGAACTAGGGGTGGTAGAAGGGGAGGAGGGCAGGGTGTGGGGGTGAATGGGTGACGGGCACTGAGGGGGCACTTGACGGGATGAGCACTGGGTGTTATTCTGTATGTTGGCAAATTGAACACCAATAAAAAATAAATTTATTATTAAAAAAAGGAATGGAAGAAGAGATTTGCAAATACATAACCAATAAAGGGTTAGTATCCAAAATAAAACAAAACAAAACAAAACAAAATAAAAAACTGAATACAATTCAATACTCCTCAAAACAAATAATCCAATTAAAAATGGGCAGAAGACATTGACTTTTTTCAAAGAAGACATGCAAAGAGCCAACAGACACATGAAAAATGTTCAATGTCACCCATCATGGGAGAAATGCAAATCAAAACCATGATGAGATTTCATCTCACACCTGTCAGAATGGCTAAAATCAAAAACACAAGAAACAACAAGTGTTGGCAAGGATGTAGAGAAAGAGGAACCTTCAGGCACTGTTGGTGGGAATACAAACTGGTGCAGGCACTGTGGAAAATAGTATGGAAGTTCCTCAAAAAGTTAAAAATAGAACTATCCTAGGATGCAGTAATCATACTACTGGGTATTTACCCTCCAAATACAAAAGCATTAATTCAAAGGGCTGTAGGCACCCCCTAATGTTTATTGAAGCATTATTTACAACGGCCAAATTAGGGAAGCAGCCCAAGTGTCCACTGATTGGATAAAGAAGAGGTGGTTGTGTATGTGTAAGGTGGTGTTTATATATATATATATATAATATGTATATATAATATATAATACAGTATATATACATATATACACACATATATATAAATTTTATGCACATTATACATATGTATGTATATATATGTGTGTATATATATATGTGTGTGTGTGTATATATATATATATATATATATATATATATATATAATGCAACCAAAAAAGGAATGAAATCTTGCCATTTGCAAAATCATGGATGGAACTAGAGGGTTTAATGACAAATGAAGTAAGTCAGTCAGAGAGAGACAAATATATGATTTCACTCATGTGGGGATTAAGAAAACAAAGGAGCAAAGGAATAAAAGAGAGAGAGAGAGAGAGAGAGAGGGAGAAACCAAGAAACACACTCTTAACTATAGAGAACAAACTGATGGTTACAAGAGGGGAGGGGGGGATGGGAGAAACAGGTGATGGGGATTAAAGAGTACTTAGCATGATGAGTGCTGAGTAATGTATAGAATTGTTGGATCACTATCTCATACACCTGAAACTAATATAACACTGTACGTTAACTATACTGGAATTAAAATAACAAACTTAACAAAAAATGTCAACCCAGCACCCAGCTCAATGCCACATACATAATAGATGAATAAATCATATAATAAATGAATGGCTGTTGGATTTGTTTTGAATTTATATTAACTTAGTGTGTCAATTCTCCTAGGCAACAATCTTTTGTTACCTTTAGTAAGCAAATAAATAAACAGGCGCAAAATAGTGATTTTTTTTTTTTTTTTTGGTGAGAATTCTAGCAATCGTGCAAGGTCAATAATGGTTATTTCAAGTAAGTCCCTTACGTTTCAAAGGAAGCTATGTATTATCTACTTTGTCAGCAAGCTTTTTAATCTGTTTTATAAAGCAAGAGTTTTTTCAGATTCTATACTCCTTTTTTCTGATTCTAAGAGCCATCAGAAAAATAAAAGTTAACAAAATATCCTATAATTTACAAATATCTTTCTTGTATACGATTGTAGAACCTATTATTTCAGATTATTATAGATTCTTCTTTCCATTGCATAAAAATCTAAGCAACATCAAAATATAGCGGAAAGATTTTTTTTTATTTTTTTTAAAGATGTATTTATTTATTTATTTAGAGAGAGTAAGAGAGAGAGAGCAGGGGAAGGAGCAGAGAGAAAGAGAGAAACCCAGTCAAGTTCCATGCTCAGCAGAGAGAGCCTGAGGGCTCCGTTTTAGCCTGAGGGCTCCGTCCTAAAACCCTGAGATCATGACCTGAGTCAAAACAAGAGTCAGATGTTTAAACAACAGAACCACCCAGGAACCCCTATAATGAAAAGATTAAAAAATAACGATAATAAAATCAGAGGTTTTTAAATCCTTATATGAAATCACACCCTATTTTTTAGAATAATTATCACCTAATTTTTCTCTCCATTCACTTACATACAAAACTTCAAAGAAAGGAAATCTGTGCAATTTGACAAAACAAAGGGCTTCTCTTGCACCTGCACACAAACAGATTAAAACTGCAGTATTTTTAGCGGATAGTTTTCAGTTTAAAAAATATACCATTTCCACACAGTCCCTCTGCATTGTTTGGAAGATATTTATAAAATACATCTTTTGTAATAAGTAATTTTGCTACTTCCAATCGCTCATAAATATCCTTATAGTTAACTAAAATGGTTGCCTTTGGTCTTTGAACTTTATTAGATATTAAATTAGAGATGAAAGTTGATACATTTACTTAATAGTGTTTGAGGTATATTACAATCTGCTTTTGATCCATTTTTATAAATAGAAGCAGTTTTGCTAAACTACCCATATATTCAGTATCAATAAACATCTGATATTTCACAGATCATTTTGAAAACACATAAATAAATTAATTAATTTCACTTAAAACTATTACTCTTCTTAAAATGAGAGACAATCAGAAGATTCAATTTAGCTTTTTTTTAGAAAGCGGGGCAGAGGTGGGGCAGAGTGGGAGAGAGAATCCTAAGTGCAAAACCCAACACAGAGCTTGATCTCACAACCCAGGGCTCACAACCTGAATTGAAATCTTCGACAGTCTATATAAAAATTAACACTTCTTCATTTCCCAAGTCTTTAAAAAAATATTTTTTTCCCACATTCATAGTTAAACACATCTACACAGGTATTTCCAGAATAGCTGACAAACCATTCTCAGATCTTTACTAGTTCTACCAAATGGCCAGCTCTTTCCTTTGTGTGCCGTCCTTCTAAAGTAAGCAGACCTGGGCTGTTCAGTGTTTTCATACTTCTTACTTTTCGGTGGAGCTTTCAATTTTAATATATGAATGGACATAAATTCTGATATCATCTGAATGCATACAGGAAAGCAACTTTTCAATGCAAATACTATCTTACTTTTGAAATTATATTATTATCATTAAAAGCAGAAAGAGAGGAGGACTTCCACTTTTGAGATGGAGATAAGATAGGTGCTGATGGCCCACGTGTCCACTCTATCAACTTAACCAGGACAAATTACAAAGAGCATGTGTTTAAAAGCAATAGAGAGTTAAGAGCTATAGTTCCACTGGTATTTCCCCTGGAGAGCAGTGATTCTGAGCTCTGGTAAGGGGGTGGGCTAAGCTGGAGAGAAGGAAAATGAGCAGAACACTCAGGTGTCTTGTGTATAAGGAGTTTCAAACTGGAAATTAAAGGACCTCCAAATGCAGTGATGTTTTTCTCCAAGAGGCAGTCATTCACTGAGTTCTGAGACTTTATCTGAGTTTATAAAAGATGGAGTGAGATCTCTTTCAGTCTTTGAGCACTCAGGGAACAAAACCCTATCCGATTGCCTGCCTCCTGCACCAGTCCTGTCTCACCGTGAGGTCAGATGGGCGGACCCAGAAGCTCCAACACCACACAGCTTAAAAGCCAAGCTGAAAAATGAATGTGAGAATTAAATTGCCCATATTCTCACATGGCTAAAGAGACAAAGGCCTACCAGGCTGTCAGTCAGCCCCGGGGAGCACCATGTCTAATGTTAGAATAATTTGGGGATGATGGTTATTTCATTCATAAACTAGATGACAAATACAGAAGAGTTGCTTTGAAAATAACAGAAAGGGTAAGCAGGAAGTAAAGTTAAAATATAAGGCTCTGAAAATGTACTCTCAGGAAAGATAAAGGGAAATGGACCACAGCTAGTCACGGAGTTAAAGTGAAGTGTAGGTTATTAGGCAGGATTTTGAGTTAGACTGGGATTTTTTGTATCTCATTGCATGGACTTATGTGGTGACCTAAGAAATATGTAAAATGTGGAGCAATAATGTTTGTTTATGAAGACTGTTGGTGTTCTCACTCTGTTTGGCACTCACCTAGACGGAGTTTCCAGTTGCAAAAGGAATTCCAGGGTGCAGGCTCACCTCCTAGCCCAGATCCACTCTGTCATCAGGTCCCTGTTGAGAAATCTCCCTGCTGGTGGGCATAGGATTGCCTTTAATGTCTCACCTTCGATTTTACTTAATGTTCACACGTTTTGAACAGGTTCAGTAAATGTATGCATGAAGGGTTAATTTGTTCTTAGATTTACTCCAACCCAAGGAAACCTACAGTTGTTCAGTAGTAAACTCAGGCCCCTGTGACTCAACAAACTAAGCAGCAAAAGTCAACAAACTCCATTTAGAAAAATCTAGGTACCAAATAAAAATTATGTTACAGTTCCTGCTTGAAACAAATAAGTCTTAACACAAGCACATCACATATGGCACATCTTATATATAAACATTCATCTTTAGAATTTTCTATAATTTTTAAAATTTATTTTGACTCATAAGAACAAATGCCTTGATACCGACACCCTGTTCAGAGAGTACTCTGACACACTGCATCCTTAGAAAGCTACTTAAAAAACAAACCCCCAAAGCCCCTCACAAACGCTATATTTAGTTCCCAATTGATATATATGTAATAAAACTATGGCATTTCCACAAGTGTGCGTATATAGCTCTATCTATGAGAATATAAGATTTGCAATAATGTAGTCATTTTGAATTATTATGAATAAGGCATAATCATAACCATGGCAAATAGCTAATGAACTATGTGAATTTCAGGGGAAAAGCACACTTGCACACACATTTATATCTATATTTGATATATTTGAAGATTTTTCAAGATGAAACATTTCTAGAATTGTCATTTTGCTCTCGAAGTTTTATGTATGTGCATATGAGCAATCAAAGCAACATGAACCAAAGTTTAGTGTATCTGTCCTAAATATTATAACTGATTTTTCTTTAGCAGCAGAATGCTATAAAAGTTTATTTTTTAAAAGCCCTTGCAAGAATTTGTAACTAATATTAGTAATGTTAATGAGGAGGGGAAACTATTTTGAAAGGCTAATAGGCTACATAAAATTATATGTACTGTACATCAAGGGTGATGTTTAAAATACCGTGCTGTGATAATTTTGTCAATATATAATTAACTACAACTGTAAATTGAAGCATCGAATTTAATAGTGTTAATGATATTTATAATCTCCTCCGAAGTGCCACGTAAAGATTGCCAAGTACTTTATAAAATTAATGCTTTACTTCTCATCCCCTGCTGATTGGCAAGAATGTCATGCTACATCCATAAGAGACAGCTGACAAAAATCATAATGTTTGAATTTTCATGAGAGAAAAAAAAAAAGCAGGAAACAGGAAATACAGGTCCTGCCTCTAGTTCAAAATTCAAGTCACTTGAATATAAAATAGTAGAAATGCATCTGAAATCAGAGGTTTTCTAAGTTATAGCATTGAATATCAAATAATCTATGGTGAACTGTTATGAATTTCTTTAGTTTTGAAAGCTCAAACTTATGTCTTGGTGATAATCTTCCCATGACTGCAGTCAGAAGAGGGGCTTGTGAGACCCCACGATCCTTGGGGCTGCTTGAGATTCTGGGCACAGTAGGTGAAGAATCACAGGATTTAGGACCAAATTCTGCCTAGGTAGAAACAGAGGAAACTTTTTTTTTGTTTTTTTCTTTTAGAGAAGGAGATGAGAGGGGCCGAGGGATAGAGAGGACCTCAAGTGGACTCCACACCCAGCACTGAGCTAGATACAGAACTGGATCTCATGACCCTGAGATCAAGATTGGAGCCCAAATCTCTGAGTCAGTCACTTAACCCACTGAGCCACCCGGGTGCCCCATAACCAAAGAAACTCTTGGCCAATATCTAACCAGCATAGAAAATTCATTTTGTTACCCAGTAAATCCTGCCCTTGTATTTTCATCCAGAAACTAGACTCTTCACATGAACAAAACAAGAATTTTTCAAAAAATCTTGAAAAGTTACAGATCCCAGGATAGATCTTTGGCTGGATGCTGGTCCTCCTAAAACTTGATTCTCACTTTCTTCTTCAGAAATTTTCAGGCACCCGAACCTTCTCCACAAACTCCTATAAACTATAAACACATCTCTACCAGCTGGCGCTGTACAATGACATTGTGTGCTGTGCAAATCTATCCCATTCTATACTGTAGTACACTCCACTATCCTATGGTGACATGATATCACCATCTGCTGGAGTCCTTGCTTACACAGAAGTCTAGCTCATCTCTCCTACCTTTACAAATTCATCTAATACCTAAACTGTAAAAACATTTTGGTCTGACCTGGCTTCATTAAAACTTAATTAGTTGCTTCATTTATATTATTAGACCAGTTTTTGGTGGTTTTTTTCCCTGTACTTTTTCTCCTTTTAAACACTACAATGAGTCACTAGTGTCAGTCTGAGCTAAATTTCTGATAAGATATCACAAGTTTCCTCACTCACAAGCAAGAAAAAAATTTATCCCGACCTAAAGGAAAATAAATCACTTTTATTTATTGGTTGCAAAATAATTATATAAATGATTCTCTGAAATGTTAATAAATCATGAAAAACAATGGAGACTGTAAAAATGTTCAGGAATAAAGAATGCTTGATATCACACTGTGAAGGGGAAAACATATCCTGTATGAATCAATGAATGTTAACATTATAATTGTGAACAGGCTGGGGAGGCTTTATTTTAAACAGGAATTATTACCTAATGCAGCTTCAGTGCCATCAGTTTTATGCATTTTAGGGAAGCTTTTTTAAAAAGTCCCTCTTCTTTCATGAAATGTAAAATTTCCTATCACAACACCTTAGGCAAAATATGGTATATCATCTTCTAAGGTGAAGGTTAATTTAAGTTACATTAGAATAGAGCAGGAGAAGACCAGACAAGTGCACGGGGTCACGTTTGACACATTAAAAATAAGTAAATAAAGTCTAATCTGCATGTGTGCCAAGTATTGGCACAATAAAAGAGTACTGCAATCACTTTGGCTAGAAAATACATCTTGGAGTAGATTGATATGGTGGGGGTAGTGGCAAGTGGTTACATTCTGGGTATAGTTTAAGGAAGTATGCCAAGATCCGCTGTTGGTTCAGATGGAGTGTTAAAGAATTGGAATGGCTTCTAAGAATCTGGGTCAGAATAACTGGAAGAATGAAGCTGGTTTAGTCTATACCTCTTATTACTACACCAACTGCCTCAATACTGATGTATTAAATTATGAAAATTCCCAGACACACTGGTATTATAATTCTATATGATCAGCCTACCAGCTACCCAGGACAGGTGGTCCCTGCACTTTCCTGCCAGGTTGGGGGATAAGGCTCCGTGTTTACTTGTCGCTATTTCTCCGGGTCCTCCCAGCCCTGCGGCAGCTTAGGGGCTGGTCTGGGGAGCCTGGATTGGAGTCCTGCTCTGTAGGACTATACACGGGTAGGTATAATTCTCCCTAAGCCTCCCTTCAATGCCAGGCTCATAGAGTCTAGGCCATGGCACAGGAGTCTGCGTAGAGAAAAAAAACAAACAAACAAACAAAAAAACAAAACAAATGGAGGGGGAAAAAAAAGATGTAAAAATTTTAGCTATGAGCCAAACGTTTAATGAGGCAGTGTTCCCAGACTAGACTATTTTAGGATACTACCGAAATCACATCTGTAAGTACTTTTCCACTATCAAAAGCTTGTTCTAAAACTTAGCCATATAGTCTGTGATATGAGCAAATCCATTTCTGTTTTCTTAAACTGGCTCAAACTCTACTGATCTTCTACTGCTATATAATATTAGTATCCCATATTTTGGATGAGCATAGGAATTGCTCTGTTAAAGAGATTTCTAGATTCCGGTGGTATGCATAAAGAGCAAAATTAAGATATTGGTACAAAATGGAGTTTACTATAAATTTTGTACTCCACCGTTCCTCAGTTCTTTAGGTTGGGAGGTTGACTAATGGTGGGAAGGGGCCAATTAAATGTAATAACAGAAGGTAATTGATGTAAATCTTTATGAAATACAGCAACACTCTATATGGGGCAGCATCGTGGAATGTTGTTTGCACAAATAAAGCTATGTGCAAATCTCTGTTTTGTTAGTAACTTGTTGTATGACTCTAGATCAGTTACCAGACATAATTGAGCTTCTTTTTTCTTCTTGGTAAGAATTGATATCAGGCACATATCTTGCTCATGGAGTAGCTGCAATGATTAAATAAAATACAATGGATGGCAAACTACTTAAATTACTTCAAAGTTATTCACTAAATGCCATTTATTTCTCCAAATAATTTTCTCTCCTACTACTGTCTTCCTCATCCCCCTTTGTTTTCCCTGCACACGATCACTCACATTCAGCTCAAGATAGGAATCTGAATAAAGTGTCTAAGAATGTATCAGCACTGCACAGCTCAACTTTAAAAGGTCCAGATGTTGATCGTCAAGGCTTCATAAAATAAAACTGATGTGCCATGAGTAAAGAGTCAGCAGCACTTGGGAGGAAAGCATCCAGAAGGAAGAAACAGAAAAAAAATTTGTTCCAGGAGTGATGTATACCCATGTCTCAAGTGATTTAAGAAATACGGAATGGCATATAAACTGTGAGGAAGGTCCAAGTCCCTGCTCCGCTGTGTCGGGTGCACTTGGACCCAAGCACCAGTTTGTAAATAAACCCTCGTGTGTTTGCATCGGAAAAAAATAAATAAATAAACTGTGAGGAATAAGGACCCCTAACACGATGTACAGATGGTGGCAGGTAGCTCAAAATAGACACCTAGTCAATGTCCACCAGGTTCTCCTGTCCTTCAGGCATTTACTTGTAGGAGTTCTTAACAGGTGCTATATAAAGGACCCACTCAGATCCCAACCCAGCCAGATGACTTTTCTCTAAAGAAGAGTAAATATATTGCAAAACTCTGGTTTGCAATATCTATTCACAGTAGAGATTCAGTTTCGCAGGCTGAATTTTGGTGAAAATATTTTTTTCTCTTCTGTGGACAGAGTGAATACATGTGGCTTCAGCAGGTTTGATTTTGTCTCTGAAATAGAAGGAAAAAACCTTGTCAGAACTAATCATCCTCTAGTGGAAAGTCTTCTAATGAGAATGACATAGGGCTCTGCATGATAGTGCAGCCTTAGAAAGGAGAGAATCGTTCCACCCATTTTTGCCAAAGTTTCTGTTATATAAATACTTTCTTACCTGTCCTTTATTGGGGTGCAACATTTTTGCTTGGTTAAAATTAACAACAGAATACTTTTCAAGCACCATCAGTGTGACTTTCTACATTTCTGACTTTCTACAATCGTGGAAGACAATTATAAAATGAAGAGCAGGAAAGAACCAGTGGTATTCATTTGCTCTTATTTTTCATGACTCTAAAATAAGGAAAAACAGAGAACATTGGCTTCTGTCTTTTACAAAAAATGAGATAAGCAAAAGACAGCCATTGCCCAACCAAGACAATGTTATGATTTTAAAGAAAGCTGAAACTGCCATGAAACCCTCCTCGCTTCTCTGACAATGGACTCTACAGTATAATGAGAAAATATTAAATCTAGTAAAGTATTATTAAAAGCAGAGCTATTCATAACTAACTAGGTCAAAATTGGGTGAAGATTCTGGAAGGAGATTAGAGTAGCTTGTTCTCTTAATATCCAAATCAATTGAAAAAAAAAAGAAAAAATGTCAATAAAGGATGGTCACATGCTTCAGAGTTCTTACAGAGCACACATCTATTGCTTTTCCCAATGTTTATTGATGATTGCAGGTAATAAAGCCTGTGGCTCTTTGTCTGTTTTCCCTCACATTCTCTGGCATTGCTACCCAAAAGGGAAAATGGGAACAAGCTACCATGGGTAGTCATAATCCTTGTCCTTTTGTGAATCGCCTTGGTGATTGAGCAATTCTGTTGGACTGCTGCTAGACTGTTCTTCCTTTACTTTTATGAATTTACCCAGAGTGGGACTAACGAATTTAGAAGAGAATCAAAAGAGCCGTCACTCACAACAGGATAACCTTGTCGCCTTTGAGACACAACGATCACTTATACTGTGTGTACTAGTTAAAGCTAACACCCTTTCTCCCTACTCTAAAAACAAACAAACAAACAAACAAAAACAAAGAAGTATTCCCTCAAGTGCAGTGTTGCAAATTTTACAGAGCTTACAGGTGATGCCTCTACCCGGCTTTAAACTGTGCAGTTCTGCTTACACACAGATTTTTTTTCTGATAAATACAGTACTGTAAATGTATTTTCTCTTGAAAATAATTTTCTATGATTTTCTTAATAATATTTTATTTTCTCTAGCTTATCTTACTTTGAGAAGACAGCATCTAATTCATATAATATACAAGATAGGTGTTAATTGACTATTTATGTTATCAGTAAGATTGGTGGCAGAAATGGAATTGTCACATCACTTCGGAAAACATTTTTAAGTTCCTTACAAAAGACAAGACCATCTACCATATGATCTGGCAATTCCACTCCTAAGTTTCTACCCAAGGGAAATAAAATATTTTCATACAAAGACATGCAAACAATTGTTTATAGCAGTATCATTTGTTATACCTCAAAGATGGAATTACTCTGAAATTCTATAACCAATGAAAGGATTAAAAAAATGTATGACATATTCATACAATGGAATGCTATTCAGATTTTGAAAAATGAACTACCGGTATAGGCAAGGATATAGATAAATTTCAAAATAATTTTATTTTGCAAAAGACTCCAGACAAAAAGTGTATATAGTCAATTTTCCCTTTTATTGAAAATTTTAGAAAATACAAACTAATGTATAGCTATAAAGTGCATCATTGGTTTCCTGTGGGGGGATTATAAATCTCAGTGAAGGGATACAAAGTGGCATTAGGAAACGTTGGGCATCGATTACTAAATTCATTATCTTGATCGTGATGATGGTTTTTTAGGTGTAAACATATGTAAAATTTATCAAATTGCTTACTTTAAATATATGTAGTTTATCTTATGTCAACTATTCATCAATGAAGCTGTTTAAAAGTGGTAATTTACACAACACGGTGGTCTGACACAATTTATTTCACAGTTTTTATTCTTATTTCACAGTACAATTGACCCTTGAAAAACAGATTTGGACTGCATGTATCCATTTATCTGTGGATTTTTAAAATATAAATACAGTACTGTAAATGTATTCTCTTTTGAAAATGATTTTCTTGACTTTTTTTCTCTAACTTACTTTCTTTTAAGAATATAGTATATGATACATACAAAATATGTATTAATTGACTCTGGTATTGGTAAGGCTTCCATCACTAGTAGGCTATTAGTGTTTATGTTTCTGAAGGAGTCAAAAGTCATACCGATATTTTTTACTGTGTGTGAGTCGCACTCCTAACTCCCCACGTTATTCAAGGATCAACTATATATATAAGAAGGTAGTCTGATAATTCATGACTAAGAGATACTCTGGATAATAGGTACAACTGTTGTTCCACTGACTAATTTAGATCAAAATAAGATCCAATAATACATTACATAGTTGAAGGACCTGTTTTTTCCCCCACTCATATGGTTAATAACAGATGTTGACTATCCTATTAAATATTACCTAAATCAGAATATCAAATATTGAATTTTGGATTATTAATAATTAAAATAAATATTATTTTCTCCAGCTATATATGTATATATAGTTGATTAAAACATATGGATATTGATATTGTAAGCAATCAATGTCTACCTGTCTTGAACCTGTTTTGAAATCATTCTTGCTTAACCTGTCTGGCTAATTCGTGTTAATTGTTGCTTCCATTGACTCAGAACAAATTTTGAAATCACAAGATTTTTCTGGATTAGAAAGAGGAAAGTTTCAAATGGTGATGTGATAGGATTCAGTACAGAGCAGGAGTAGGTGAGATGGGCTTAAGGAGTTGAGTATCGATAACATATTTGGGGTATAAGGAAAGTGTGTCTCACAAAACAGATGGCCAGTTCTTGAACTCTGTGAAAGACAAAAAGGAAATCCATTTTGAACCGAAAACATGCCATGCTTGTGACATGGAGACATAATTATTGGGCAACCTTTGGTCTCTTCCCAGCTTTCACATTTTTTAAATTGACAATATCCCAAGGATCCAGGAAACTCAGCCTGAGGCAAAAATAAATCACTGATGTTTTATTTGAGAGATGAAAATTCAGGTCAATGAGAGTGAGGACAAGGAAAAATGAGGCAGGGAATGATGGACGAAACGCAAGGTGATTTGTTACCATGGAGTCTACTGCTTCACAAGATGTGAACAGATACACAGATGTGTCTTTTTGCCTCAAAAATGTCTTCAGACAAACTTCATCTATATAGCACATCTCAGAAGAGCAATAGGAAGGAGAAAGGAGACAGAATTTATCTGCTGAGCTCCCTACCATCTTTTGTCTTGGTTCAAAGAGCCTCCCTTGGAGAGTTAACACCTCTGGACTTCAGGTTGCGTGTAAACCTCGCCCGTATTTCACATCAGTATGGAAATGGCATGAAGAGGCCAAACTTTCTGTGGTCCACCCACCTACCTCTGCAGGAAACGAATGGGCAATGGCAGATGCTGGACTCTCCTGGAGCAGAAAAATAGCCGCAGCTTGTGGCAATGATTTGGCAAATGTTTTTCTTTCATCAGTCAGGAGGATTAATACAACTTTGCCACCTCATGGTCAGGACAGCAATAGCTTCACTGTGTCGCCTCAAGGCAATGTTGACTCTTCTGCTCTCCATGATAATATGTTTCCATTTCACAAAACATCACATTGCTCTGTAATACTGATGACACGCTAATCTGACCTGGTGAGCAGATACTGGTGAGTGTCCTAGAAACCTAGGAATGAAAAAAAAATGCATATAAATTAAGAAAGCATATGAATATAAGAATTGAAACTCTTGAAGATTCCTGAGCCTGCAACATCAGGATTGTTTCCTAAAGTGCACATAGAAATGTGGACTTCCAAAAGGTATAAAGAAGTAGAGTTCTGTGATGCTCTTTAGGTTTTGTAGGCAACTGTGATAGGTTGTTTGCAAACTGCTTGCCATAGTTTTCTCCCTTTATCCACACTCAGAGGTGAATATCCACACACAGAGATTACACGCTCTGCCATGTGCACTGGGTTGGCTGTTGAGGACATTGCAAATGTGACAAGCAAAAACGTAAAGCATGTCTGTGTACTGGAGTTTCTGTATGGCTGTTGGTGAATGACAGACTAGTCACCAATAGATACTGCTTAAGTGGATGATTTGTTTTTAATCTTGAATGAAATGAGAGAGAAAACTAGTTTTATTTTATTTTGTTTGGTTCTAAATTAACTATATTTTACTTTACTGAATGCTTTCTGTTATAAAAACAAAAGCATGTACCTTACAGGCATGTTTATAGTAGGTTTTATATAATTTTGAACATATTTCAAACTATGTTTTCTATATTTTTTTCATAAAATCATTAGGAATTTTTTTAAACAAAGTCTTTACCTCTTTAAAGCACTTTTAGATTCACAATAAGATTGAGAGACTTTGCATACAGACTTGCCCTCCCAAAAAAAACATGCATAGTCTCTTCCATTAACGTCATTCACTGGATAGTACTATTATTTCTTTTCTTTCTTTTCTTTTCTTTTCTTTTCTTTTCTTTTCTTTTCTTTTCTTTTCTTTTCTTTTTTTTCTTTTCTTTCTTTCTTTTCTTCTCTTCTCTTTTCTTTTCTTCTCTTTTCTTTTTTTTAATTACCAAAGATGAACCTACCTTGACACATCATCATCACCCAAAGTCCAGATGTTACCTTAGGGTTCACCCTTGGTGCTGTAAATTCTGTAGGTTTGGAAGAATGCATAATGACACACATCCATCATTCATCAGGAACTTGACCAGGCCAATTCACTTCAAGTTTACCATCCTCTTGAATCTATCCCACACACTACCCCAAATTACTTTTGATTATATCCCCTCATGTCCAAATACAACTAAGGTTATATTTATTTTTAAAACAATAGTTTTAACTTACTTTTTATATAATACATTTTTTTCTAATGGAAATAGACATTTCTTTAAAATCAGCTTTTTTACTCTATTCCAATTAAAGAATGATTTGGGTAGATCAATTATAGTCAATAGGTTTTGGAATCTAAAATTTAGATTGAATTTCCATTTACAATATGCTCACATTTTGTGTAAAATCAAGTGACTAAGTTTCTACATTTCCTCATCTAATAAATGTGCCATATGTACACTGCCTCACTGTGCTGTCCTGAAGACAATACTAAGACTGTAAGGCACTCCGCATGGAATTTTATCTGTGACAGACATTGAATAAAAGTTGTGTCATTTATTACCAAACAACCACATCTTCTTTATTTCTTTATCTTTTATTTTTTTTTCTTTTTAAAGAGTTATGTATTTGTTCCAGAGGAAGAAAGAGTGTATTGGGAGCTGAGGGAGGCACAGAAAGAGAGGGAGAGAGAGGGAAGAGAAGCAGACTCCCTGTGATCCGCTCGGAACCCCACTTGGGGCTTGGTCTCAGGACCCTGAGCTCATGATCTTTGCCCAAATCAAGAGTTGGTCGCTTAACTGACTGAGCCACCCAGGGGCCCCATAACTACATGTCCTATTAAGAGTATTTTCATATAGATCATATGAATTAAATAACAGTGTTTGAAGTTGTGGACGTTAGTTACTAGCACTCCAAAATTGTGTCATTTTTCTAAGAATCAAATTATAAAAACCTTCAAAATGATTGCTAATCTACTGTCAAAACCCAAAGTTCTTAAATATTGGAAAGATACAGTTGCTTTTTTAGTTTTAGATAGTAGCGTTGATACATACTGCAGGGGTGATTTTAGTCCAAATCATACATTCATAGATTTATAAAATGAGACTCAGAAAGGTTAGCTGTTATTTTTGGTTCTGCACCCAATTCCAACATAAATAAGGATCCCCCCCTACACACACCACCCCCACCACCACCACCACCATCTCCAAAGATGCTAGAAACACCAACTGGATGTCTTACAAGTCAAGGCAATTCTGACAATATCTACCCAGAGGTAGCATGTGATTTCACATTAGTGATTGTTTTGATTTCCAACCCCCTTCTCAGAATCCCCAGAAATCAGATGGTTAACTTGAAAGTTCCAACCCCCTATTCTTGATTGATTCCCTTGGCAACCAGCCCCTATACTTATCCAAAAGTCACTTCATTGTCATATATCCTGCTATGGCAGAAAAGGTATGTTGTGAATAACAAGACACCCATTTCATTGTTGTGGCTCTGAAGCAACTCCAGAAACTGGGCACAAGAGATAAAATATCACAACAAAAGAAGGTCCCATTGCAGTGTCTTGTCAGGAAATTCCAAAGGCTTGGGAGCTGTGAGCCAGGACCCATGGATAAAGACTATCTTCCAAAAGATAGGAGGAATCCTAGGCATATATAACCTGATCTTTGCACTTTACAAAGCAAGATTATGAATTCCATGGAAGTTAATTTTTCACGGTCTTACACTAAAAAATAAAATCTTGACTAGAAACCACTGTTTTAATTCTCATCTTTATGTCTCTTTCAACTATGTTCTCATTTTAATTGAATATAGTGTAATTTTATGAAAGGTTTAGCCAATTAAAATAAAACATGTATGTTTTATAAATGAAAATAGAAGCCATTTTAGCCAGAAAAAACTATTTAGCCCTGTTGCTATTTTGCTTTTGGATCATTGGGTAGCAGTATGTACACTGCTCATTTTTTTTTTAAATTATGTATCTGAGAGTACCCAAATAGCTATTTCAGAAAACATCTATGGTGGGTAGCTATTCATTTTTATTATATTGTTAAATGTTATTTTCTCACACTTGAAAATTATAATCAATTTAGTGTTATTACAACAATTCCACCGTAATGCTTAACCAGACATTTTTACTGTATATTCTGAGACTTGATCATGACTTTTACACTTTATTTTTTAGCAATAGGCGTTTTGTCCTAGAGAATCTTAAGGTTCAAAAGTTCAGGTAGACCTGTGCATTAAACACATTGAAATATGTAAAGTAAATTATTTTTCAAATAATTTCAGTGAAAAGGGATTGTAACTCTTCTAAAACAATTCTTTCCATTTCAAAAAAACTAAAACTCTAAAGACTCCTCTTTGCATTATAACAAAACAAGCACTTCGAACATTTTTAACAAATTTCTATAATTTTGGTCTCTAAGCAGCTATAATAATTTATTGACTGTCATATCTCTATTCAATAAGTGCTTAAAAGAAGTTATAATATATGTTTTGCCAAATAAGATCTCAAACATAACCAGAATTAGTACTTTTAATTGTTCATTATGTAATATTTAAAGATTGTTTACTTCTCTTGGCTTATACCAAGTTTATGAATGTTTTACCTTATGGCAAATGTAAATACATACTTTATTTTTTAATTAATCCATTCTTTATCACTCAGTTAATATTTACTTTGCTTCTACTATGTGCGTATTAATGTATACAAAAAACAATTTCTGCACTAATGAAATATGTTCTGGTTTGTTGGTGCAAATGCAGGTGGGTGTTAAAAATGATTAATATATGTACTTTATAATATTTTAAGAGGTGATAAACTTTATGAAAAAAAATTATCCAGAGAAAATGGATGGAAACTTGTATTGGAATGGGCTAAGAAACATTTGTATTTTTTTTAAGATTTTATTTATTTATTCTTGAGAGACAGAGAGAGAGAGAGACAGAGACTCTGGCAGAGGGAGAAGCAGACTCCATGCAGGGACCCCGACGTGGGACTTGATCCTGGGACTCCAGGATCACACCCTGGGCCAAAGGCAGGTGCTAAACCACTGAGCCACCCAGGCTGCCCAAACATTTGTATTTTTATGAAGGCAGACAGGTAATGCCCTGAGAGTCACTTAGAAAAACTTAAAGATGGTAAAGCAGTAAAACCATATGGAAACCTAGCAAAAATTCTTGTAATTTTCAACAAGTCTAAAATAATTCAATTTGCATGTGTTCTTTTTATACTCTCATTATGGATTTACTGTTTTCCAAACCACAGTACTGGAATTCATGCTTATCTCCATTAACATATTTTAGTAGACTGAGACCATAATTGTAATTTGTCTATATAACTTTAATTAGAACCCTGTCATCAAGGGGCACCTGGGTGGCTCAGTTGGTTGACCATCTGATTCTTGATTTCTGTGCAGGTCATGATCTCAGGGTCCTGAGGTGGAGCCCTGTGTAGGGGTCCTGGTATCCAAGCTTGGTGCGGAGGGGAGTGGGGCAGTCTGCTTGAGGATTCTTTAACCTTCTGCCCCTCTTCCACTCACACACATGCTTTCTCTCTCTCTCAAATAAATAATTTTTTTAAAAAAAGCACCTGTCATCAAAAACTTTTATTATATAATAAGAACTATATTTATTCTAACAAAATCAATACTATTGTTATCTTAAAGTTGAGAGCAAACTATACTGTATAATGCTGAATTTTCTTTTGAACTTACAGCCTATGTTTAAGTTATGTCTAACAATTAACATTCTTTGTTTCAGCAGTCCATGTAATTTAATATATCCATTATATCTTTATGCAACAAACACATTTTTAATTTCTCACAGTAATATTATAAGTGAATTTTCCAAATGCTTGTATCAACTGCAAGCATTTGCCAACACCTAACAGTCTAGGGATCATATCGATTTTTTTAAAAAAGACAATTGTTATAATCTATTAGTTTTTACTATCTTTTTGTGTTCCAAAAATATGTTAAGTATCTAAAAATAGCAAATGTCTTTATAAATGAATTTTTTTGCACATTGACATCAAGTCATTAAGTCATTGAAGTATATAAGCTCTTCTGTTTCCAAAGCAATTAATTTATTTGCTCATTCTACTGACTGGTACCACTTCCATTGCTCATGACTGTGATAGGATTTATAATAAAAAAATATATTTTGGCCTCCATCCCAGTTTCTGACTGAGATCCTAAAACCTCTTGGAACCTACTAAAGTGCCTTTTGTTATGTCAATGAGGTCACTTTGGGGCCACACCTAAGGGTGAAGGCTGGTTGCCAGGAGAACCAACCTGGTGATTGGAGGGTTGGAATTTTCTGTCCCATGTTTCTGACCTCTAGAGAGGGTAGAGGGGCTGGTGGTTGAATCTAATCACTGATGGCTAATAATTTAATAAACAATGCCTATGCAATGACACCTCCATAAACACCCAAGTTGGAGTTCAGAGAGCTCTGGTTTGGTGAACACATGGAGATGCAGGAGCATAGCATGGCCAGAGATGATGGAAGCTCTGTGCCGTCCCCAAGACTGTGTGCCATGCATCTCTTCTCTTTGTCTCTTCCTTCTGTAATAAACCAGTAATTTAGTAAGTAAAACATTTCTCTGAGTTCACCAAGCCTCTTTAGAAAATCAAATCCAAAAAGTGGTCATTGGAACCTCTGATCTATAGCTAATCAGTCAGAAGCACAGGTGACAACCTGGACATACAATGACACATGGAGCAGGAGGGCAGGTGCTCTGTTAATACCTCAACCTGTGAGATCTGATGTGGAGAGTGTCAGATTGAGTTTCCAGGTGGAGAGTGTCAGATTGAGTTTAGTTGCAGGACACTCAGCTAGTATTTCAGAATTGCCTTGGTGGTATGGAAAAAACCCACACATTGTAACTGGAATTATAAATGATTAATGAGTTTCTTATTCACTCGTGTTCTTACTAGTTTAATCCACTTATTGATTAATTCATTTTGTTTATTAATTAATTCATACATTTAGCAATACTATGTCATATACACATGTTTTCAGTGTCCTAAAAAGTGGTATTCTTTCTCAATGTTTAATTCCCTTAAAGCAACTGGCTGCTTTATTATTTATTTATTTATTTATTTATTTATTTATTTATTTATTTTAGGATTTTATTTTTTTATTCATGAGAGACACACATACACAGAGAGAGGCAGAGACACAGGCAGAGGGAGAAGCAGGCTCCATGCAGGAAGCCTGACATGGAACTCGATCCCGGGATCAGACCCTGGGCTAAACTGCTGAGCCACCTGGACTGCCCTGCTTTGATTATTTTAAACCAGTATTTTGTTGTTTTGTTTCGTTGATATTAATTCAATCTTTTAAAACTCGGTTAGCTGAGATAATCAAAAAAGACTGAGTGTTCCTCCTCTTTGATCTCTTTGAACTTGACATTATTCACCTTCAAAAGCAGAGTTGTTTTAGGGGCACCTGGGTTGCTCCATGGGTTAAGTGTCTGCCTTTGGTCCAGGTCATGATCCCAGGGTCTTGGGATCAATCCCTGCTTCAGGCTCCCTGCTTAGTGGGGAGTCTGCTTCTCCCTCTCCCTCTGTCTCTCCCAAGAGTGGTGTGCACTTGCTCTCCCTCTTCTTTCTCTAATAAATAAAAATCTTAAAAAAAAAAAAAAAAGGCAGAGCTGTTTTAGATCCTTGGTCTTTGACTGTCTTACTCACTTATCTGTGCGTACAGTTGAAATCCATCTACAGATTAACCTGAAGCCTGGTATAAAGTATGGAGAGCCTTCAACAGCTGTTTACTTCTTTCCAAACATAGATTTTTCTTTTATGTCTCCACAGCCTAGTCAACCCTGACAAATTCTAAAGGAGATTCAACAAGTTATTCATAGCTATTCAAATAAACTTAAATAAACTTGCAATGTTAGTCTTTTAATCTTTGCACTTTCTGTGTTTCTCATGTGTTTTAGGCAGAATTTTAAGATGGCTCCCATGGCTTTTACCCTAGATATATAATGCCCATGATTATGACACATGGCCAAAGGATTCTGAAGATGTAATTAAAGTTATTAATCAGTTGACACTGAATTGATCAAAGAGGGATCATCAGGTGGAGTTAATTGCATATATGTGTTCTTTAAAAGCAGAGAATTTTTCCCCCCTTGGCTGGCCATAGTAAAGAAAGTCAGAGCACAAAAAAAAAAAAAAAAAAAAAAAAAGTCAATCCTGCACGGTTCAAGAACTGAAGTATGGCCTCTAGGAGTTGTGAACAATCTCAGCCTCACAATCACAAGGCATACTGTCAACAATCAAAAGAGCTTGGAATCAGATTCTTCTCCAAACTTCCAGAAGAGCTCAGTCTGGCTGATACTTGACATTGGTCTTGTGTGACCTTAAACAGACTCCTATAGAACTTTGATGTAATAAATAAGTGCTGTTTAATGACCTTTATGATAATTTGTTATGTAGCAGTAGCAACCTTCCCCAACCCCTCACCATGGAAGGCTTTCCTATCAATGACCTCTCATTTGTTATCAGAACTCAGTCAAATTTCTTCATTTTTGGAGCTTTTTATTATTCCCCTGAGTTAATATCTTCCTAGTCTGTGCTCCTTTTTGCATTCTGTTCTACATGCTACACATTGTTTCTTATTAATGTAATATAATAATAATAATAATAATAATAATAATTTTATAATTAATGTAATAACCATTTTATAACCATATTTCTCTCAGTTGAGAGAAAAATATGCTATAGATAATGGTCATATATTAAGTATCAGTTCTGCAGTCATGAGCATGCCTTAAAATGGTAAGTACTTTTATATGATTATTTAATTAATACATGCTAAATGACTCTACTGATATCAGGGAAAACATCTTAGCATTTAAATTAAAAGCTGCTCCTTAGAACACTCTATCCAAATTCATTAACTACATGCACAAATTCAAATGATTTGCCTTCTATTTTCCCTACAGAAAATATTCACTCTCAAGGAAAAAATTTCACTTTCAAATACTTTGACAAATATCTGAATACATTTTAAACATTTATTTTCTTAATATTTATCATGGATGTATTCAATTGCCATTACTTAAGCATATTTTTGTGTTGCTGTTTAAGTATGATCCCATTCACTACATTCTTATTTAAAAATAAGAATCTAAAAAGCCCAAGAGGGGCACCTGGGTGGCTCCATCAGTTAAACATCTGCCTTCCACTCATGACCTCAGGGTCTTAGGATCCAGCCCCCCATTGGGCTCCGTGCTCAGTGGGGATTCTGCTTCTCCCTCTCCTGCTCCCTCTGCTTGTGCTCTTTCTCTCTCTCTCTCTCTCTCTGTCAAATAAATAAATAAATAATATTTTTAAAGTAAATAAATAAAAAAATAAAATAAAATAAAATAATAAAATAAAATAAAATAAAATAAAATAAAATAAAATAAAATAAAATAAAATAAAATAATAAAATGTCCAAGAATTAGCCCCTGATAATTGAGTCTATGTTTCATGGCAAAAATATATTGTATTTTGCCAATTATTCAACTTTCATATTCTTTAGTTAGTTACAATTTTGTTGTCTGTAAGTGACTGAGATAAAAACAAAAAACTCTTGCGGGTATTACTTCTATAAATGGTACCTTGAAATATGAATATTTTTAACTAGCAAGCTGGATACATATTAATATTAATCAGGAAATATGGGAATTAATAGGAAGTGATACTTTCATGATTCTATTGACCTCAATAGATTATATTAGCATAATTTTTTTAGAAAGTTTCTACTAAGCTTTAAATTCCTCACATAGAAATAAATTCATTTAGGTGTACCTGGGTGGCTCAGTTGGTTAAGGGGCAGGCTCTTGATTTCAGCTCAGTTCAGGGTCTCAGGGTCCTGGGATCAAGCCCCAGTATCAGGTCTGGTTTCTTTGCTCAGCGAAATGTCTGCTCAGGATTCTTCCATCTTCTTTTCTCTCTCACTCTGCCCGTTCCCTGCTTGCTGGCACCCACGGATTCTCTCTATGTCTCATAAACAAACAAACAAACTTTAAAAGAAATAAAATCATTTGAAATATTTATAATAAAAATATTATGCCATAGTGTCAAATGCTTAGAATCATTGTGTGAATTTGACATAACAAAGAAATCTATAGAATATACAATGTAGAAAAATAGAATATAGAATGAAATGCAAATCACTTAAAATATATAAAATATTGTACCTTAATCAAATTGTTGACTTGTCTAGATTTACCATAGTTTTGGCATAAACTTAGCATTGAAAATAATCAAGTTCCTCTTTGAAACAAAAATTCTGTCACTCTGCCCCAATTTAGATGTCCTCTATCCAATTGATACTGATTGTCTAAGATCTAGTCATAGACTCTCCCATGATAACAAAAAAATTTTCATTGGCATGTAATACAGACTTGGGCAATGCAATCTCTTTATCCCCTCAAGCTTGACTCAATAAGTAACCTAGGTTTATTAGTTTCTAATAGTGCATCCAGTAAAAACTTTAAGGGATTTAAACTAGGAAGATTTAAAAATGAATGGGAGAAGGGCATTCTTAATGAGTCAAAGAGAAGATAGAAAGTGACGCTATTTTTCCTTAATGATGATGAAATTTTATTTTCTTCCATTTCTTTGCTACATATCTCAGGAAAAGATATCTCTAGCTGGCCAATATATGACACTGAGCAGAAATTAGCTTCAGTTATATACATCTTTATGGCCTTCATTGCCTTAAAAAAAGCAAAACTAAACAAAAAAACCTCTATAGTATTCATTTAACTTTTTAATCATCCTTGAAAGCAAATGATACTAAAACACATGATTAGAGAGATTTAACAAAAAAAGTCCATGTTCAAAGAAGCAAATGAGAGAGTAAACAGTTACATAGAGAAAAAATAGTAAAACCTTTAACTACTTGAACAACCAGCTTTGTATATTTGGGAGAAATTCTGTATTATTATTATTAGTCTTAGAGCAGTAATTTGAAAACATGCTCTTGCCTCTGTCACTAATCATGGTTCAAATATTACTCCCAAATTAAAGAGGAAGTAATACATCCGTTAATGCATACTAAATAATGATCCCGAAAGGAAAAATCACGTGGAATAATTGTGCTGAATATTTTCTACAAGTAAGAACATTTCTTTATTCTTAATTGCAAAAAGGGAAACAGATGGTGGAGTTAAACCTTCATGCCCAAGTGGAAGGCTAAGCCATATCAGTGTTAAGGTAAACCATCACAATCTCAGTGGAGGGCAGAGCATAGGAAATGAGGGCTTTTCTTCTCAAGCTGTTCTAATGTTAGATCAAGCTAAGATTGAGAAGTTTTATTTTAATTACAAAGGTAAACCAAAAAGTAAATTAGAGAACCCTGTCTGCAAAGACAATGCTTTTTGCAACCACTAAAGTGTCTCTGTTCAATGAATCTAAACCATTACCAATATCATTAATGAAAACTTCAGCCAGATTGGATGGCAAGTGTAACCAGACCTGACTCTGATAATGCTAGAGTTACTGTTTAACATTTGAAAATTCTTGTAGCTGTATGCCCACCTAAAAATTATTTCCTTTAAGTTACAGCTTCCTAGGATTGCAATGAGTGTGCCTTGCCAGACTTATTATAATCTTGCAGCTCCTATGATATCAAACAGTACTCCTGGCTTGGGCTCAGGGCTGTCAGTGACAGTTCTCAAACTCCTTCAACTCTTCACCCAATGTTAACAGATCTTTACAAAATAGAAATGAGAAACATTTTTTGAGTCATTGTTTCATAGGAGAGAAGATACATAATTATCTTTTTTCTCAACAGAAGTTTATATGCTATAAATTAGGGGAAAAGATGCAAATTAATAAAGGAAGAATGACCAATGATGAATGTTTGATTTCCCAGCAACATAGGGCTGAATAAATTGTAATCTCATATTTCAAAGGGAATGCCCTTTTAAAATCATTTATATGCAAAAATAGTCATGGACCACCATTAAATGAGATCAAAATTGACCGTCTTTGAAACTATAAGGATAGCTTTTCTGATTGTTCTCAAATATATTTTCTATACTGCTTCTATATTAAGAATAAAAGTTTCAAGTCATTCAGTGAGGTGAAACCAAGTGTTTAACTTCCCCTTGCAATGAAGCAAAATGAAATTGTGTAAAATGAATACAAATTAAAAAAAATCTTTATACTGATTCAAAAATTCATCAAGTGTAAGAAAAAATATGGTAAAGTTTTGATCAATGTTTTTTATTTCTTAGAGCACATGAAATAGTTTATAATTTATCACAAGGCTACATTTAAGCTATATTTACATAATATCTAATTAAAAAATCACTACAGTCTCTAAGTTCTTAAATTTGCTTTTCATTATTTTATGTATGTTTGAGCTACAAAAATGTATCCAAGACACATTGACAGGCACAGGATGGAATAAGAAGTTAGAAGAAAAATGAAGAAGATTGTGGATTTTTTTTCAAGTGACCAAACCATTTGAATATTCTAAGAGCCCAAATGGTATCCACGGGGAACTGTAGGTAAATTGCAAATTTTCATACAGTTCAAAGAAAGGGCATGAAAGGCTCTTACACAAGACAGAGTTGGATATACAAGTATTAAAGTTTGAGTTATTTATATAAAGAAAGTTGAGAGAGATATTCAAGGAACAGGAAATAGCCCAAACAAGCTTAAGAGAGTATAAATAGAATAAAGTACACAAGAAATGAACTGGCTTTTGATTCTGAGAAAAATGATGATATTGAGCAGAGTCACAAGGTAAAAAGGAAGATGTCAAATGGTCAAATCATGGAAAATTTCCTCATGCCATTTTTAACCTTGTCTTCAATGTATCATTGATTAAAAAAAAATTAAAGAAATAAACCCACAATGGTCTCTGTATACCATGGCCAACCTAGTTATGGCATAAGAAGTGATTGTTTCAGTTCTTATGAATGAATGAATGTTTGTCGTTTCTCCCTCTAAATTTAACTACAACTAAAGACTGTCAAAGAGTTGTTAAGGCACTATATTAAAACTAGATATTCAACATTAAACTTACTAAACACAGGTGCCTGGGTGCTCAGCCAGTTAAACTTTCAGCTCAGGTCATGATCTCAGGGTCCTGGGATAGAGTCCCATATCGGGCTCCCTGCTCAGTGGGCCTGCTTCTCCTTCCTCTGCTGCTCCCTCTGCTGTGCTCTCTCTTCCTCTCTGTGTGTCAAATAAATAAATAAAATCTCAAAAAAGAAAAAAAAAACTTACAAAATCACTTAGATTTATTAAGGACTTTTTCATATAAAAATAACTCACTGCCATGCAGTATCTACCTATATCAAAAAAAAAAAAGTTAAAACTATGGACACAAATGCAAACATAGGAAGAAAGGCAGTAATTCTCATAAACTTGGGAAAGATTTGCTATTAGTGCAGCATAACATTTCTCTTGGGTTTGCCATATTTTTGAGTTTTTGTGATTTTTTTTTTCCTGTAGCGTAATATACTGATAATTTCATTAAAATTAAGTTGATTCATTTAAATTTTCTTTACCCAGGGGGCACCTGGGTGGCTCAGTAGTTGAACATCTACCTTTGGCTCGGGTCATAGTCCTCGGGTCCTGGGATCGAGTCCCACAAGGAGCCTGCTTCTCCTTCTGCCTATGTCTCTGCTTCTCTCTCTGTGTCTCTCACAAATAAATAATCTTTTAAAAAATTTCTTAACCCTATATATTGATAAATGCTTAAACTATTATTTTTAGGATACCCTTTTTAATAAATCTGATTTAAAGTTCAAACAACAATTAAAGCAGATACAGTCAGAACTCAACAATATTGCTTATCCCACAATAATTAATTTTGACTTATTTCCTATCAATAGAAAATATAAATGGATTGGACCTCTGCATGTTTGGCATCAAACAGTAGGGCCTGATGCATTTTGGTGTATTATCCTCTAGTTTCCATATTTATAAACACAGTGATAGGTAACAGTAGATGAACACATGCACTGCAATATCATAAAGGATCAGATATCTTAATATGTTAGATCTTAAAAAAAGGGAGGAATACTGATCCTAATTACTTGGAAATCTGGTCACTTTCCCAGGAATAGGACATTTTATTTCTTTATTTTTTAGAGAAAGAAGGAGGGACAGAGGGAGAGAGAGAGAGAGAAAGGTGAAAATACATTAGTGTGGGGTGAAGATAAAGACAGTTCTTGAATAAAGACACATCAGTAGCATGGGAACCCACCAGAAGGACTGTAATTGTTGAACATTTAAGGGAAAGGTGAAGACATCTATGGCTCTCACATTCATGTCAGGCTTAATACAAATCTTCCAGAAATATTTCTGGGTCATGTACATTTCTCTGTTCTTTGATTCCCTTTAGGATGTATTGAAGACAGTACTTCACATCTGACCAAATTAACTGTCATTAAATGCACATTGTAGGTATTCATTATTGTTCAATGAATTATCTCAGTCTCACGTGTATGTGGAGACTAATGAGCTTCTCATCCCATAAGAAACACCTCTTTTGTGTTCCCTATGTACCTTGAAGAGTGTTAAAGATACATTAAGTTATAAAGATTTTTTTTTTAATTGTGTACTTTCCTTACAGCTTTACTTAAAAAACTGATTAATATTTAGGGCCATTAAGTTATCATCAGAAATGTCAGTGTCAGCGCTATCACCCATCCCTTCCTCTCCTCACTGTCACAGCCCAACTGTCTAGATAAGGTAAACAGGAAAGTTACTGCCCATGTGTCATAGTAAAAACTTAATCATCAAATAAATATTATAGTAATGACCAATAGGCTAAAAACCACTTTAATTTAAGCACCCTAAAATACCATGCAAATAATAATGATGTCATGATATGAAGTTTTTGTTCTACAAACTGTGGCATTTGTTTGGAAAAAAATAATTTTAGAAAATACAAGCAAAATCTCTACTTAAAAGGAGAAGTTAAATTAAGGAGTTAATATTATTGCTCCATCTCTAATAAGTACATATGGGCTCCAGGAGCACTTGATTCCTATGAGAAAAAATAAATCAGTGAGAAGATAACCCCAGCATTTTTATGTAGTTAAAAGCATAAAAATGGGGCAGCTCCAGTGGCTGAGTGGTTGAGCGCCGCCTTCAGCCCAGGGTGTGATTCTGGAGACCCAGGATCGAGTCCCACGTAGGGCTCCCTGCATGGAGCCTGCTTCTCCCTGCCTGTGTCTCTGCCTCTCTCTCTCTCTCTGTGTGTGTGTGTCTCTCATGAATAAATAAATAAAATCTTTTTTTAAAAAAGCATAAACATGTTGACGATTAAATGGTATATAGTACATTTGTACTACACATTTACAGATTTACTCTGAGGCTGACAACATTCTGTATAGAAAATTACTTTTGGGCCAAAATATTATTTTCTTTACAGATATTTTACGTAATATTTCACTCTGTATACCTAGAGATATATTATGTTGATGATTTAGGTCCTCATTGTCACAGTGAAGAGCAACTATGCAAGTGTATACATTCATTTCATATTTTTATTAATAGGCTTTGTTTTTTAAAGATTTTATTTATTTATTCATGAGACACACAGAGAGAGAGAGAGAGAGGCAGAGACACAGGCAGAGGGAAGAAGCAGGCTCCATGCAGGGAGCCTGACGTGGGACTCCATCTCAGGTCTCCAGGATCCCACCCTAGGCAGAAGGTGGCACTAAACTGCTGAGCCACCAGAGCTGCCCTAATAGGCTTTTTCAAAAACACTTTTAGGCTTTTATTTTCAGAAAAGTTGACCAGGAATAGTATAGAGAGTGTTCATACTTATCTCTCCACCAGTTTTCTCCATCTTCCATTTGTGTGATATATTTATTGCAACTGAGTACCGATACTATAGCATTGGTATTGACAAAAGTCCATAATTTACATGAGAGTTCACTCTTTGTGATATAAAGTTCTACGGGTTCTGACAGATGCATCATGTCATGTTTCCACCACTACAATGTCATAAAAATAGTTTACTGTCTTGAAAATTCCCAGTGCTCGTTCATCCCCACTTTCTCCTAAGCTTCCAGCAACCACTGACCTTTTACTAGCTTTATAGTTTTGCTGCAGTTGGAGTTGTATAGTATGTAGTCTATTCAGACAAGATTATTTCACTTAGTAATATGCATTTAAGGTGCCCTCATATTTTTTCATGACCTAGGAGATAATTTATTTTATCACTGAAAATTATTCCATTGTATGGCTCTACCACAATTTATCAGCTCATCTGTTCACAAATACCATACGTGTTTCCAGTTCTTGGCAATAATGAATAAAGCTGCTATACACATTCATGTTCTGATTTGTGTATGGATATAAATTTTCATCTCAGTTGAGAAAAAAGCTGGAAGTGTGATTGCTGGATTGTGTCATAAGACTATATTTAGCTTTATAAGAAATAATCATTTGATTTTTAATAAAATTATTCTTGCAGATCATTAATTCCACAAATAAATGTAAATAGCATTATTTTTGGTATAGTACATAAAAGTTATTCTTGGAACCCCTAAAACACATAATACTTAGAACTGTTATTTTAGGAACCTCCAAAGTAAGCAGAAAAGGAAGGGGGGGAAGTAAGGTGTTTATTGACAGTATATTACTTTTCAGGCATTATGTAGAAGAGTGTGTGTATGTGTGTGTGTGTGTGTGTGCATGCATACAGATACATATTACAGAATAAACCTCACAGCTCTTATATAGGTGGTGCACTGAATTTCAGAGCCTCATTTGACTATGTTCTCACCCACTGTAAGCAATATTCATGGGTAAGCATAGCTAAAATTAGAAAACAACTCAAATGTCCATAAATAGAATATGGATAAAAAATTAGTATATAGATCACTAAATCATTTTATACTCTTACAGTAGATAACAACTCAGATAAAAAGAATTGTCAACATGAGCAAAAATGCAGATTAATCTGCATATATTGGCTTGAGTGAAACAAACAAGACACAACTAGTCTATATGTATGATTTCATTTATATAAAATTAAGTGACTTCTGTTAGAGTGAGAATAAAGGACACTTTGTGGGAGTAGGTGCAGAATGAAAGGGGCACAAGGAAACACAGAATGCTGCATTTGTTTAGATCTAGTAGAGGTTACATTGGTGCTTGCACACACACACACACACACACACACACACACAATCATTAAGCCAAACAAACCTTCCTGCCCTCTTGTCTCTTCATGTATGTTTATCATAGCCCCTGAGGAAATAAGTTTAAAAATATAATTGTTTTTTATTACAATACCTTCTAATAGAAGAGGGAGACAGTTCCTGTTTAAACCAGGTAGATTAAACCAAAGAGGTAACAGATCTATACCCTAAAAACGATTGAACACTTCTGAAAGAAATTGAAGAAGACACAAAGAGATGGGAAAATATTCCATGCTCATGGATTGGAAGAATTAATATTGTGAAAATGTCAGTGTTACCCAGGGCAATTTACACGTTTAATGCAATCCCTATCAAAATACCATGGACTTTCTTCAGAGAGTTGGAACAAATTATTTTAAGATTTGTGTGGAATCAGAAAAGACCCCGAATAGCCAGGGGAATTTTAAAAAAGAACCCTATCTGGGGGCATCACAATGCCAGATTTCAGGTTGTACTACAAAGCTGTGGTCATCAAGACAGTGTGGTACTGGCACAAAAACAGACACATAGATCAATGGAACAGAATAGAGAACCCAGAAATGGACCCTCAACTCTATGGCCAACTAATATTCAACAAAGGAGGAAAGACTATCCACTGGAAGAAAGACAGTCTCTTCAATAAATGGTGCTGGGAAAATTGGACATCCACATGCAGAAGAATGAAACTAGACCACTCTCTTGCACCAGACACAAAGATAAACTCAAAATGGATGAAAGTTCTAAATGTGAGACAAGATTCCATCAAAATCCTAGAGGAGAACACAGGCAACACCATTTTGAACTTGGCCACAGCAACTTCTTGCAAGATTCATCCATGAAGGCAAGAGAAACAAAAGCAAAAATGAACTATTGGGACTTCATCAAGATAAGAAACTTTTGCACAACAAAACAAATGGTCAACAAAACTAAAAGACAACCTACAGAATGGGAGAAGATATTTGCAAATGACCTATCAGATAAAGGGGTAGTATCCAAGATCTATAAAGAACTTATTCAACTCAACAGCAAAGAAACAAACAATCCAATCATGAAATGGGCAAAAGACATGAGAAATCTCACAGAGGAAGACATAGACATGGCCAACAAGCATATGAGGAAATGCTCCGCATCACTGGCCATCAGGGAAATACAAATCAAAACCACAATGAGATACCACCTCACACCAGTGAGAATGGGGAAAATTAACAAGGCAGGAAACCACAAATGTTGGAGAGGATGCGGAGAAAAGGGATCCCTCTTGCACTGTTGGTGGGAGTGTGAACTGGTGCAGCCACTCTGGAAAACTGTGTGGAGGTTCCTCAAAGAGTTAAAAATAGACCTGCCCTATGACCCAGCAATTGCACTGTTGGGGATTTACCCCAAAGATACATATGCAATGAAATGCCGGGACACCTGCACCCCGATGTTTATAGCAGCAATGGCCACGGTAGCCAAACTGTGGAAGGAGCCTCGGTGTCCATCGAAAGGTGACTGGATAAAGAAGATGTGGTTTATGTATACAATGGAATATTCTTCAGCCATTAGAAATGACAAATACCCACCATTTGCTTCCATGTGGATGGAACTGGAGGGTATTATGCTGAGTGAAGTAAGTCAATCGGAGAAGGACAAACATTATATGGTCTCATTCATTTGGGGAATACAAAAAATAGTGAAAGGGAATAAAGGGGAAAGGAGAAAAAATGAGTGGGAAATATCAGAAAGGGAGACAGAAACGAAAGACTCCTAACTCTGGAAAACGAACTAGGGGTGGTGGAAGGGGAGATGGGCAAGGGGTGGGGGTGACTGGGTGACGGGCACTGAGGGAGGCACTTGATGGGATGAGCACTGAGTGTTATTCTATATGTTGGCAAATTGAACACCAATAAAAAATAATACATATACATATATATATAACATAAAAATTAAAATAAAATAAACCAGGTAGATTAAATAGTAAATCAAGATTTCTAGAACTACTAGATAGCAGCCTTCTAAAACTATGGGTTAACCCACCAGGTCCTAGAACTTATTGAACAAGAACCAGTTGCAAATTACTATCTTATTATTGTCCCTTTTGTTATCCTTAGACTTTATTATATAATAAGTTAAATACAACCATGCTGTAGGGAATTAAAAGAAAGTTCCTTGTGGTACCCTGATAAATAAACTGATATATGGGTACCACACCTGAGTCAATTCAGGATGCAGCATTGAATTTAGTGAGATACTTAAGGAAATATATTGAAATCCATGTTTAAGGAATTACGTCTGATCTTTACAGACTCATAGAATGTTGCTCCTTTTTCTATGTTGTTTTCACTTTTATAGAGGATATTGGCATGATCTTATGGAGGGTGCTAGTGGGCTGCCTAAAAACATCTATTCATATTTTAACTCTTGTGAAAACATAGTTCTTTTGATCCAGACAAGATGGCATAAACACAACTCTCCCCACTTTTCCTCGCTAAACACAACCATAATCCTATCCTCACAAAAGAGGAAGGAGATTCTATCCTGGTATTTCCAGGATCTCAATTTAGCAAAAGAAGGCTGCTCAAGTAAGTTTATTTCTGTTCCAGACTAAATAGGAGTCCAACCAACACCATCAGATATGCGCCATAGAACAGGAAAGGGAAAGCAATGGGAAACACCATTGACGATCGGCCGCCAGGGGGCCCATGGCTTCCCCTCCTATCTGAAGGCCCAACCCCTCTACCTCCCCATTAAGGGGCATCTCAGGGCAGGGAGCATTGACAAGGGGCATCCCACTGCAAAAACACCTGGCTAGGGTGGCCCGGGTGGCCCAGTGGTTTAGCGCCACATTCAGCCCAGGGGGTGATCCTGGAGACCTGGGATCGAGTCCCAAGTCAGGCTCCCTGCATGGATCCTGCTTCTCCCTCTGCCTGTGTCTCTGCCTCTTTCTCTCTGTATGTCTCTCATTAATAAATAAATAAAATCTTAAAAAAAAAAAAAAAAAAAAAAAAAAGCCTGGCTAGGAAGGTGTCTTTAATCACCATGGTTGAAGTACTAGGTACTGAGAATATCTCCATCCAAGGATGCTATGTGGCTTAGCACGGCAAAAGGGGGGATCTTACTATAATTATCCCTCATGGGCAGAAGCTCCTTAGTTGCTCTGGGCCTGAGATTTGCCTTCCCAACCCAGAGATACAAAGCAGTGGATGGCAATGCCAGTGAGAACCCCACCATAGCAAGAAACAGCCAGGAAACATGCGTCATCTCCATTGGCCAGAGTTTCTTCAGACACTTGCAGGCACCTGGTGGTCTAGCCTGGGGAAACTTTTCTTCCCTGTACAACATCATCAGGAGGGACCATAAAATAGAAAAATCAAACAAAAATACTACCACCAGTGTTGTAACAATTAAATAGCCCCTGGAACTATTGCCCCAAAGAGTAAGTCAAGATTGGCATGTCAAATCTAAAACAATGTGACTATCTGTTAAAGAAAAGACAAGAGGAACCAGAAATATTGCAGCTTGAACAAGAAAAGACAATCAACTAATATCAACACTGAGATGAAGCAGATGTTGGAATTATTTGAACAGGATTTTATTTATTTATTTGTTTGTTCATTTATTTATTTATTTTTAAAGACTGTGTTTATTTGTTCATGAGAGAGAGAGAGAGAGAGAGAGAGAGGCAGAGACAGAGGCAGAGGGAGAAGCAGGTTCCATGCAGGGAGCCTGACTTGGGACTTGACCCCGGGTGTCCAGGATCAGGCCCTGGGCTGAACGTGGCGCTAAACCACTGAGCCACCCGGGCTGCCCTTGAACAGGATTTTAAAGCAACTATCATGGAAGTAATTTCTATTAAAAATGAAAAATACCAAATTTTCAGCGAAGAAAGAGAAGTGATATAAGAAAGACTTAATGAAAATTATGAAACCCAAAACTACAATAACAGGAATCAAAAACTGGACGGGTTCAGTAGTAGAGTGAAGATTATAGAGGATGGAAGCAGTAAACTTGAAGATAAATCAATAGATTCTATCCAATCTGAACAGGGAGAAAATAGAATGGAAAAAAAAAAAAAAAAAAAAGGACAAAGCCTGAGAGACCTGTAAGAAACAGCAAGATACCAACATTTATAAGATTCCCAGAAAGAATACTAGTTCCCCTGAGAAACTGGAAGACTAGGACAAGACATTGGCAATAATTAAACTTTCCCCTAAAACCTTCAGCTAGGGGTTTTATGAAGGCAAGAGGACAAAGAAAACTATTTTGTTGTTGTCGGTAACACCTATTTGTAGGTGATATTTTTTTAAAGCCTTAAATAATATAATTTGCCTTTTCTTCTGTAATCAATGTGAATTTTCAAATAAATGTACTTTCTTAAGACAACATACAGTTTTAATCTCTAAATTGTGATAATCCAAATCCTAAATAAAATAACAGAGGGAGTACCTATTGTGCAAAATTTCTACTTGCTGTTAACATTTCTGACAAAAGGAGACAAAGTTGGCAGGTAGTGCTCAAAACAAGGAAGTGTTTAATGAGACCATCCATCTCTTGTCATTCTAATGAGGCATCTTATGCTACAGAAATAACTGTCCTCAATAATTAACTGCTTAGGGACATTTTAGTGATTGATAAATAGCTTTAAAACCCTGCAAATACCTCTTACTCATTATACATAGCTGTTTAAGGAAAATTCCTAAAACCGAATGCTTGTTTATTTCCTCTCATATTTTGATTTCAGAAACTAAATGGAAAACAGAATTGATAAGCCATATTATTTCATTTGTGATTAAAATACTTATATTTGTTATGAAAACCAAAATAATGCAAGGTTCATTTCGGTAACAATCTACATTTTCTTGTTCATTGCATATTGGCTATAAAGTAGATATCGAAGAATGTTAATAAACAATAGAAAGAAAAGATTAGGATAATGTGTGAAAAACTCAAAGTTATTGATAATCAAGTAAAATAGGGGGCATCTGGGTGGCTCAGTCAGTTAAGCATCTGACTCGATTTCGGCTCAGGTCATGATCACGGGGTCATGAGATTGAGCCCTGCATCAAACTCTGTGCTCAGTGGGAGTCTGCTTGGGATTCTCTCTCTCTCCCTCTGCCCTTCCCCTTCTCACATAGGCTCTCTCAAATAAATAAATAAATCTTTAAAAAATAATCAAATACAATACTAATTCAGGAGTTATTAGCACTAAGCATTTACATATGTTAACTTGTAATTCACTTAACTGTGAGGAAGGAAACACATCTGCTACATTCTAAACTTGAGCTTATGTATTTTTTTGAAAATATTAAATAAGTTAAGTACGTTATGTAAAATATGCTGGATTGAAAGATCATCTATGTACAAATGTTAGGTAAAGCAAAACGCTCAATGCACATGTCTGCTATAATGATACATAAACAGGAGAAAATAAGTTATATCCAGATTTTAGGTTCTATTTTTTAATAACTTCTTCAAAAATATACTTTGTTTCTAGGCACTTAAAAGGCACTTCGTTTCAATAGTATTGACAAATTTGGGAAAATGATTAGAAGCTATAAATAGGTAATTGAACAGATAAACTTAATAAAATTAATAAACCCAAAAATAATTGTGTCAAAAACTTAACTTTGTTACATGAAACCATGAGGGATATAAAAAGAAGCAATTATGGCATGTGGTAGATGTTGCTCTGGGTTAACTGTGTGTCTCTTAGGTTGTCTCTTATCTTGTGTTTATCTACTTCTGAATTCACCTATATCAAGTAGCAGACTTGTAGGCCTGACTTCTCAGTTCTAGATATATCCCTATCATTTTCATTAGACTTTCTCTAATAAGTAGGGGAGGAGCAAGGAGAAGCAGAGGGAGAAGGAAAGTAAGAGAAGAAGAAGAGAAAGAAGGAGATGGGGAAGAGAGGAGGGGGAATGAGAGGAGGCGGGGGGGGGCGGTGTGGGCAAAGGAAAAGGAAAAGGAAAAGATGGAGAAACAAAGTCCTCCTGTATCACTAAAGAAGAGACTACACAATTTCAGTTTTCATCTTAATCTCCCTTCATCTGGTTGCAGCTCCATTTTATTATTTGTATTTTTTGCATCTTGGCAACTTTATTAGTTCCAGTTATGGAATGAGTCATGAGGAAAATAGGTAGAGCACAGGGAATATTGTCACTGATATTATAATGGCACTGTATGGTGGCAGATGGTAACTGCATGTGTGATGAGCATAACATAACATATAGAGATGTTGAACCACTCTGTTATACACCTGAAACTAAAATCCCATTGTGTGCCAACTATACTTCAGTTTCAAAAAAAACCAAACAAACAAAAAAACAAATACAAAACAAAACCTGCTTCACAACCTTGCCTGGTTTGTATTGCACGCCTGCTGTTTACTAACTGCACTCCCTGAAAAATGTGCTTACCTTTCTGTGCCATGGTGTCTTCATCTGCAAAGTGGAGATGGTCAAGGTGCTACTTCATGGGTTGTTGTGTTGACTTATGTACTTCCAAGTCCTGGAAAGTAGCCAATGTTCAGCTGTGGCTGTTCCCACCATTACTACCACTTGCACTTGCATTTCTTCAACTCAGTGTGATCTATAATTAAATAAAAGTTAAGAGAAGAAATATATTCGGTTAAGCATGGAAGTAAAATATATAATAAAAATTGGAAAAAATGTATCAAAGGCAATGAAAATACCCTTTTGTAATTCATTTAATTTATATACAAAGTGGTATAATATCGCTTGAAAGAGAAAGCAATGTATTGTTTAATAACCGTGTCTATGTTTCTATGTATCAGTCTATCTACTTGTCTATTATGCATCCTCATTGTTTATGGACTCCCTATTTGCAAATAAGCCTGCTCATTAAAAATTATTTGTGGGACACCTGAGTGGTTCAGGGGTTGAACATCTGCCTTTGGCCCAGGGCGTGATCCTGTGGTCCTAGGATTGAGTCCCACATCGGGCTCCCTGCATGGAGCCTGCGTCTCCCTCTGCTTATGTCTCTGCCTCTCTCTCTCTATGTCTCTTATGAATAAATAAATAAAATATTTTTTAAAAGTTACTTGTAATCTCAAAATTAATACTTAAAGTACTTTCATGGATATTCTTGGCAATGCTCAGAGCAGCAAAAAAGTTTGATGTGTTCAACCTGCCTGTTCTCAGCTGGGGTCGAAGAGGTGATGCTCTGCCTTCTGGTTGCAGCAGTCATAACCGTAATACAGAGATGACCAGAGAATGGACATGATAGGGGCCCGGCAGTATAGGCCAAGAAATTTCAGCTGGAGCCAGTTAGTTGGTGTTTGAATTTGGGCTCTGGCACCTATTTGGGGGACTGGCTCTGGGAAGTCACTTAACATTTCTGAACCCTGTGTTTTCTTTTGAAAAAAAGATTATACCCAAGTTTATGGTTCAGATAAGTTAAGATTTTTTCCAAAATAGTTGAGGTTACAATAAGATAAACTCTTGTGCTTAACAATATTCTATTATTATAAAGGATCTTTTGGAATATAGTAATGCTGCGAATCACTTTTACTCACACTGAACTTAAACATTCTAGGTAAATTTTTGAATGTCATTTCTAGAATGAAATTCTAATATGAACAGAAATTGTGACGCTCTGAATGTCAACTAAATAGTATTTGTAGAACCTTTTATTGACTAATTTAATACTGTGTGAATTAATGGGCAATTTTGGTTACCTCGATTATTTCTATGTAGATTAAACTTAATAAAAATAAATTGTGCAAAAACGCCAGGTCACAAAATACTGGTTTTTATTCCTACAGTCTTGTCTATAAAAAATAGATTAGCATTTAGGAAAACAAAAATTAAGATAGCAAATTCAGTATGATATATGAAGCACCTATAATATGCTAATAAGATTAATTATGTTTTAATGCTGAAGTTGAAAACTTTAAATGATATGGCCACCTGCTATGAGTTTGCAAATGTATTTTTATTTTTTAAGGTTTATTTATTTGTTTGTTTGTTTGTTTTAGTGGAGGCGGCAGGGGAAGAGGGAGAGAGAATCTCAAGCAGACTCCATGCAGAGCTCAGAGCCCAACATGGGACTCTGTCTCAAGACCCTGAGATGACAACCCAAGTTATGATCAAGAGTCCAATGCTCGACCCACTGCTTAACTAACTGCTGCCCAAATGGCCGGCAAGTGTGTTTTTAAACATGTATAATGACAAATTAAATTTTAAATCAAAGAATCTTAGAAATAGAAAAGAGGAAAGAATTAATACTTTGGATGAAAATGATTCTAAGAATACACAATCAGTACTGTATTAATAAGAAGCAGTAAAATATATCTTCTGTTTATTCTGTCCAAATAGCAGAGGCTCTTTCCCATGAGAGCCCATTAACAGCCTGTGCTCTTTTTCCTGATACTTGAATCAATAAAAAAGAAGAAAGAGAAAGAAAGAAAGAAAGAAAGAAAGAAAGAAAGAAAGAAAGAAAGAAAGAAAAAGAAAACCCCAACAATAAGAGAACTCTCATTTCTGAATAAGCTAAATTTTCTAATATTTATTATTAGGTCGCCTGTTACAACTATTTGAGAGTATATTTATTTTCTTTAATAATATAGTCAAGATTATGGCTAACTCATGTTTTTCAAAGTCTAGGTTCTTATTTAAAACTCTTTTATCAAGGTTCAAAGTCTCTGATATTAAGGACTAAATTCAGAAAAATAAATCATTCAAAGTGTTTTTTAGCCTCACATAATCTTTTGCATTCCTGGACCACTAGCTAACACCAAAGCTCACTTTCTCACCTAAGAGTCCATACATTGTATGTAGAGCTTGGTGATGGATACTAGAAATAATTAGGAAAGTCCAGGAGTCTATGCACTTTAAAGTCACTTAACATTCCTGGGAGAACATCTCTATTTATCAAGTGCATACCACAATACTACTGAGAATATATGCACAGAACTAGTATAGACACGCATGAATCTTTGGCTTCATTTTGTAAGTCTAAGATTCCCTGACAGAAAAACAACTTTATATCGGACTTTTGCAATGGTGATCCTAACACCTATGTAATAACTTTCCTAGATATGGTAAATTTGTGAGGAAACATTTTGGTTTTTAACCAAAGAATAATAGAAGCATAATAGAAGAATAATGAAAGAATCGGGAACCCCCCAATCACTAATACTAATCTCTGTCAAATATGGCTGACCAATATGCAAACAGCAGTTGAAACAGAAACAGTTTTCTTCATTTTTAAAATTGAAAAATTTTGCACATTCTAATTTTTAAATAAATACAAAGGTTTCACACTTCCTAAGCCTTATGAACTCTAGTAAATAACAGAATAAATCCTTTATTCTTCCAGGATAAACCACTCTCTGAAAGAAAATCTCCAGGAATGGATTTCAAATTTAGCAGGACAAAGAAAATACATGCAATGAAAAAAGAAGTTCCAGATGAAGTTGGCATCCTAGTCAGCTTAGGCTGCCATAACAAAATACCAGAGACTGGTGGGCTTAAACAACAGAAATTTATTTTCTCACAGTTCTGGAGGCTGGAAGACAGATCAGTGTGCCAATATGGTCACATTCTGGTGAGAACTCTTTTCCTGGCTTGCCAATGGCCATCTTCTTACTGTGTCTTCATAAGCACTTTCTTCTCGCTCTAATTGCACTCATCCTATCATGATGGCCCCACTTTTCTGACTTCATGTAAATAAACCTAATCACCTCCCAATACTGTCACATTGGAGGTTAGGATTTCAATATAAATTTTGAGAAGATCAACTTAGTCTATAGCAGATGAGGATAACAAAAGACCAGGGTGGAGCTAAAAGAGAAGGTAGACATTTAAAAAACACTTATTTCACAGGTATTAAAGAAGAAAAGGTGAGTTCTAGAGTGATAATATTAGAAAAGCTATTGTGATCACCCACCAGAGGGTTCAGTATAACCTAAACGTGAACACAACATTTGCATATAATGCCCAGTGCTCATCACTAAATTTTACTCCTAAAACCAATATGACTGAAACTAGAGTTTAAATAATAATGTAGGGATCCCTGGGTAGCGCAGTGGATTAGCGCCTGCCTTTGGCCCAGGGCTCGATCCTGGAGACCCGGGATCGAATCCCATGTCGGGCTCGAGTGCATGGAGCCTGCTTCTCCCTCTGCCTGTGTCTCTGCCTCTCACTCTCTCTCTGTGTGACTATCATAAATAAATTTAAAAAATTTAAAATAAATAAATAAATAAATAATAAAAATAAATAAATAAATAATAATGTAAAAAAATAGAATGAAACAAATATAAGGGAAAATAATAATTATAAGGAACAACGTAAATCAGAATTAAAAAATGGATAAATGATAGGAAATAAGTCAAAAAATAGAAACAAACTATTTTAAAAATAAAGACTAGCCTACATGGAAGGAAAATAGGAAATGAATATCATATATGTTGACTTAAAATAAATAGAAGGTAAAAGAGAGTAATTTAAAAATTAGGGGAAAAATGACAATCAATTAAAAATGTCCAAAAGGACATAACAGATGTAGAACATGAACAAGGAAGAAACTACATACGTAAGATAAAAGTTCCTTAAAAAGAAAATCAGGGATCCCTGGGTGGCGCAGCGGTTTGGCGCCTGCCTTTGGCCCAAGGCGCGATCCTGGAGACCCGGGATCGAATCCCACGTCGGGCTCCCGGTGCATGGAGCCTGCTTCTCCCTCTGCCTCTCTCTCTCTCTCTCTGTGACTATCATAAATAAATAAAAATTAAAAAAATTAAAAAAAAAAAAAAAAAAAAGAAAATCAATGGGCAACCTGAGTGGTTTAGTGGTTTAGCGCTGCCTTCAGCCAGGGCCTGATCCTGGAGACCTGGGACAGAGTCCCATGTCGGGCTCCCTGCATGGAGTCTGCTTCTCCCTCTGCCTGTGTCTCTGCCTCCCTCTCTCTCTCTGTGTCTCTCATGAATAAATAAATAAAATCTTTAAAAAAAAAGAAAACCAAAATAATGGAAAAGAGCAAATTATGTACATTTTAATTTAATAACACATTCAGAAAAAAACAACTTGAAACTATTTATTAAACGTCTATTCAGCATACATCAAGGGAAATGACCAAAACTAAACAATATAAATATATATCTTTTGTAAATATCTTGGTATTTAAGAAAAAAATCCTAATTCCTTGAGGCATTCAGAAAGAATGATTAATTCACCTCAAAAGAAATAAAAATGAGATTTTCAAAAACAGTGTCAGGAGACTAAGTAATTGTAGTAATAGTTAAAAGACACCCAAGGAGAGAAAATATATTATGTGTTGAGAAATTATTTCCATGTGTAAAAGCTACAGATGAACTGTTATAGTGACACAAAAACTCAGAGTCTTGTTTGTGTGGTCCTTCCTGGAGGAAGCTACTAGACATTGAACACCAAACATGAAAGAATAGAGAAACGTTAAAATCAGGGTAGTTTGGGAAAATTAAATATAGATGGCTAGAGCGTGAAGGCAAAGTGATGATTTTTGAGGAAAAATTTATTAGTATTTTATGGCTGCATATGATAATCCAGATATAGGACAACTTCCCAGAAGCCATGGGACCTTATCTAAAAAAGTCAAATATGTTTGCTGATCATTACTCACTGGATGTAAAAAGGCTGTATTTCAAATCACAAGTAGGAAAAGAAAGAAAATAATATAAAAAGGAAGTTTCCAACTAAATTCTTTCTTGCTCCTCATAGGAAGCCACTAGAAAACAACTGAGAAAAAAAAAAAAAAAAGAAAGAAAACAACTGAGAAGGACACACACACACAAGTCTCAGAAAGAGCAGCATGACTTCAATATCTTCCAAACTGCACCCAGGAAAGCAATAAAAGGAAAGCATAATTAAAGAAGACAATCATGGAAGTGATCACAGGCTCCCATGTGTGTTATGGGTTGAAATAAAACTTGCACCCTCCACCCCTGCCAAATTCATATATTGAAGCCTTGAACCTCCTGCACCTCAGAGTGTGACTGCCTTGGAGATAGGATCTTTCAAGAGGTGGTTGAGGTAAAATGAGACCCATAGCATGGACCCTAATCTAAGACACAGAGGTTCAGATGGCCATGTGGATAGGTGGCAAGAAGGTGACTATCAGCAAGCCAGGAGAGATGTGAGAGGAAACCAACCCTATCACAGCTCTGATTTTGGATTTCGAGTCTCCAGACCTGTGAGACAATACATTTTTCTTGCTTAAACTACTCAGTCTGTGGTATTTTATGTCAGCTCTAATAAACTCACAGCGTATGCTTCAAACTTTCTCCCGAAATTTGCTATAGCAATTGGTTGCAGATATGGCTTTGGCTATCCATTTGCTCCTGATGAATTAATTTTTTCCTCAAAAATAAGCTTTTATCATTTTTTTGAATCAAAAAAGTCATCCCTGATTTTTCTCAGGTCCATTACTTATTAGTAAGTGGCCACTAGATACAGTCCTATAAATATCAATGTTTCTCCTCCCTAAAAATTCCTTTTCTATCCCAGAACCATTTTATAGGTGCAAATCATGACACATAGGGGAGATCTTTAAAAACTGAAATGAAAAAAAAACTGAAAAAAAAAAACTGAAATGATTTTTACAAACAAAACATTCCATTCATGTCCTCAATATCAAAGATAATGGGGCACTATGCCTATTTATTTAAGAAATATTGGACAACAGGATTGTTAATTCATCTTTTCTTTGTTTAGACAAATTAGGAAATGATTGAAAATTGAGAAGATAATTACATTTTTACCAGTTGTGAGCCTATGAGGTTCGATAAGGCAGCAAAACTGTAGCTTTAGTGCCAAATTCTGTCACTGATGCAGGGAGACCCAGCACAACTGAAAGAATGGAAAAGAGCAATGAAATGAAACCTAGGAATGAAAGAAGAAAAACCTGTGTATGATAGGAGAGAGTGGGGAAAAAAAAAAAAAAAAACTGTTTTCAAAACAATGCTAGGACCACAGATGAACACACTCCTGCACAAAATACCAAACGAAATCGGAGACAGTTCAAATCAGTGACTATTAAGACAAAGGTAAAGGGTGCCAAACATTACAAAGAGTTTTTACTTGTTTTACTTTCACAGCTAGAATTAGAGGAACCATCACTGATCAATATTTGCAAAGGAATTAATGATGATCGTCTCTAAAGGATAAATGCTACAACGTCAGCGAAAGGCAAACACAAAGGTAAGAATTCCTATTCCATCACTTTACCTTCTCTTCTCTGATTAGAATTTTGGTTTTCATATATATTTGTCAATAGAATAAAACCATAAATATCTACCACAAAATATATAACCTTCAAGTGAATGTGGCTGATAATATTTATTTTGTTTGCAGTGTGACATGATCCAGCTCCTCCTTCCCATCTAATAGGTGGCCACAGAAGTGCATGAAATGAGAGGGATATTGTCTTTTTTTTTAAGATTTTATTTATTTGTTCATGAGAGACACAGAGGCAGAGACATATAGATAGAGGGATAAGGAGGCGTCTCACAGGGAGCCTGGTGTGGGACTCAATCTTCGGACTCAGGATCATGCGTTGAGCTGAAGGCAGACGCTCAACCGCTGAGCCATCCAGACGTCCCGAGAGGGATATTGTCTTAAAATTACATGGACCATTCTTCTAAAAAGTGAGATTCAAATGAAATTTACTCAATGTTTTCTACTAATACGCTTCCATGGATCATATAAGAATTCCAATCAAAGACAATATGTTGAAGATATTCAATCTATGGTAAATAAATTGAATTTCAAGACAATTAGTGCCTACGAATCTCTTTCTTAAAATAAATTAGTCAGTATAACACATCATGATTAACTTCCAATTTAATATATGCTGCTGTGAAAACAAACAACTCTCTGGTGTTAAACCCATTGTAAAATCATTCCCAGAGAGTTGTGATTACAATTAAAAAATAACACACAAATTATATTTGCATCATACGTCAGTTAACTGATATAATAGAAATTACATAGAATATTATTTTTCTTATTTAAAAGCTATTAAATATTAAATACTTAACTAATAACACTATAATTAAATATTCAAAATATTGCATATGATTAGTTAATATAATCAATATTTGCTTTAAAATATTAAAAAAGTGGTTAGCACATACAAGGATAATGAGATATTTTTGCAAATCTTCATCAAATGTTAATCATTTATTACAAGACTGAACAATGAATGTATCTATAAGTATTTGTATTACATTAGGTACTATCGTCTCCCACTATTGATCATACTTTTAATAACCAAATTCATTCTAAACACCTTAACTGGAATCATCATCCATTAATGTATATCAGCAAATATTGGATAACTACTATGTTTCAAGTACCATTTGAGACATTCGAAACACATTAGCAAACTAAAGAAATTAAAATTGCCTGTCTTGAAGCTTACATTCCAGTAAGGAGAAACAGATAATTAAATCAATGGAATAAATAAGTTACTTAGTAGGTTACAGGAAAATAAGTGGGAGCTACTAAAGGGTTTTGATCAGTGAAGTGTCTTTCAACTTGATTCTTGTGCCTCCTGGGCTGGGAATATGAGAAAGGGACAGAAGTATGAATGGTGGGGGTGATTAGATCACTACTGGGAGTTTAGTGAGATATTTACATGTGAATTTCCTGGTTTAGATGTGATATATGATGCGTATTCTGATCAATGCTTGGTAGCAAATCATCACCAAGCTTCTATTGGTCTATTGCATCTCTGTGTAAAAGTTTCTGCTACTAACAGAATACTTTGAGGTTTCTTTGTTTTGTTTTGATTTCATTTTATTTATTTTAATTAACTAGCCATGACCCTCGCATGCATAATCTTTCAGGTAATCAATGATCTTAACTGACCCACATTCTGATTTCATATATTGTCTTCCAAGGTGCCTAAGGAAGCATGAGACTTCTTTCCATTAATCAGGAAAACATGTCTTATTTCTTCTATCTCTCATTACCCCAACTTAATTTTTAGAAGTTGAACTTCAAGCTCTACCTGGGCTGCTAGCCATAAACAGAGAATAAGATTTTTTGCTGTACTTTCCAGGTCTATCCAGATTAGCCACTTTTCAGGGTTAAATTCACTTTTCTCCAATTTCCTTGGGTAGGCATGTCCCCTTTCAGCACCTCCCACCAAGAATGTTTCTTATGTTCAGTTTCTTATGTTTTTTCACCTTCTGTTTTTTTCTTATCAAAAACGTACCTTAACAATTAGGAACCATGAGTTGGACACTCATGTTCATAGTGCCAATTTTTGGTAACAAATAAAAGTTTACTGATCAAATCAGATTCACACAAACTGGAAATTGCATTCAGTAACATATTTTATTAGTAATTTCAATGATATAGGCAACTGGATGGCAAACACTATTTTTCCCTTGGAGTGATCTAAGACTGTGAAATCTTTCTTCTTTCACATTAAGATTAACCATATTGGGTTTATTTTGAGCAGTGCCTGAGGATATATGACACAGAATGAGTAATTTTAGAGAACGTCATTTTATATGTCTTTAATTACAGAGCAAATTGAATGTTCTTCAACCGGCTATGCCTGCAGAAATCTGTGCGTATAGCTAAGATCACCTCACTGATGAAGATTCTCCATTGTCATTCTCTTTGGAAAAAAAAACAAAAAACAAAAAAAGAATTTATGTGTTTACCAAAGACCTGGGTACAAGAATGTGATTGAGAGAATTTGACTGGTCTCTCCTTCTTTCCTTAGTGAAGAGAATGAACAGATCACAGGTGTACCACCAATGCTATCCTCTGCAAAAGGAATAGAAACAGCATTGAAGATAACATAGATGTCCAATAATGTGTCTTCTGTTTATTGAATGAAGGGTTCCCTAAATCTTTTTATTATTTTGAAATTCCAATTTGGTTATATTAGAAAGTGATATGATTTTGAAAGACTAACTTCCAATCAATGGAAGTTACCACTATTTTTCTGTGTTTTAACATTCAATAATAGTTTAGAGAAAAAAATATGCCTATCGAGGGAAATCTTTTTCTCACAGAAAATAATTTATTTAGAAGTACATCATACCACATGGAGACACTCAAATCTACACAACTTCATGCTCTCTCTTTCTCTTTCTCTCACACACACAAACACGTGTACACATGCTAGCACACACACACTGTCTTACAAATGAATCTTTAATATTGTCTGAGCTTGATTCATATATTCATGCATTCATACACCATTTTTTGCCTTGAATCCCTTTGCCAGTGTATGGGTTTGAACATTTATTCTTGTTATTTTTTATGGCCATGAAGGCAAGCAATCATAATTCAACTATATGCCATTTCTTAGACTCTGCTGGTTAATCAGCTGAGTCAGTACCCAGCTGGATTCCGCTTCATGCTTTGATTTCACAAAGTCATTAATCTCATTCCCAACTGAGTCAAAACATTTCCAAAGCCAGTGAAATCCTGTGCATTTCCATTTCTCACTTAGAGATGTACATGTTTTCTTCACGACACCCAGAGTGAGAGCCTTTAACATAAACAGCTGGTGTTTTTGTCACTTAGTTTTAAAACTCCTTCTTTCTTATCTCTGAGTTTAATTATTCTGCAGCCTTGATCACTGAGGGAGAATTTTACCTATTGCCTTTCATCATTTCTCTAGCTTACGTGTCACTTAGATGTCCAAAAATATTAACTCTAATGATGTTAAAGGAAAAAAGTTAAAACTTTTAGCAATTTGTATTAAAATGTATAAGATATATTTTAAAATGGATATAAGTATATATTTGGCTGTATACAAGCACATACATCTATTCATACATCTCACACAAAACACAAATACATGTTTACATGCATACAAATATATATATATAGAAATTTTAAAATTATTTTTTTTTAAATAACTAGCGTTCTTTCTAGATGTGGCCTGTATAGAATTACTTTTCTTTATAACTTTTGGACTATTCTGAATGGTCTACAATGTATTTACATTGCATTTATAGTAGAAATGATACCTCTGTAATGTGCTATTTTTTATATGTATTGAGAACTGTAGGATTATGGAATCTTTTGATTTGATGTCTGAACAATGACAGTTGAATATGAATTGAAAAATTTGCATTCTATATACACATTTTAATTTCTCTGATGGACACAGACATTTCTTTATGAGATTGCCAATATGTAACACTGGAAATATATTTTGTATAATTTTATTCTAGGTGGAGAGATAAATGTTAATGTTTACTGATAGATGACCAATTTTTAAATATGAAAATTCACTATTAATAATCGAAAGATATTTGATAGTGATAATATATTTTATTAACCCTTTAGGTGGGGCAAAGTATCACATTTTTGAATGAGTTAATGCAGAAAATGAATTTTACAGAACAGTGTGTTATTCACAACAATCCTCCAGAGTACATTAACCTCCAATTTATAGGGAATGTGGGGCTTAGAGAATTTAGGTAACATGAGGTTGGATTGAACCTAAGTTTATGTATATGCCTATTTATTTGTTTTAAATATTAAAATTCATTTGTTTCAAATTACCAAGTTTGCTTTTCTACATATCTTGATATTGCCAGATAATACTTATTAAATTGACTTTTTAATGTAGAGATACTATAAGAAAATGTCATTATGCACATACATGAATTAGAACCAAAAAAAGAGTAATGACACTGTATGGAAGTTGACAAACTATGGCCATCAGGTCAAATCTGCCCCTATTCAAAACCATTGTCTTTGCCTCTATTGGATATTGAAGGACCAGGTTAATTCCTTTGTGAGCTGTCTATGGCTACTTTCTTACTACATTTGCAGAGTACTTGTGATGTAGACCATCTAGTCAGCTTAAGTTAAGAGATTTACTATTTGACCCTTTACAGTAGAAGTTTTCCAATACCTACATGATTTAAAGTCATTCATTTTAGAATCAGTCAACTCAAGTTTAGATAAAAGATCTGACACTTAAAAAAAAAAAAAAAAAAAAAAAAAAGGTCTGACACTTAGCTTCATAACCACAAAGCAACCCCAATGAGGAAATGAGGCATGGTTCTAGTACCCTCTTCATTGGGATGCTGGGAGACTAGAATAAGAAGATTTTGAAAGCACAATGCCATACCTGATAATAAGAGAATATTTATTATTATCAATATTCACTGAGATGTTCCAGGTAATTTCAATTCTATTTGGTTGAGGTTATTATAAATATCTAGAGCATTAGAGTCTGTTTCTATAGGAAAAAAAAAAACGTATTTCTTTAATATTTTCATTATATACTTCAGCAGGGTACTAAAGTAATCTCCTTTTGCCAGAAACCATTTTCTACTCTTATAAGGTCTAGAGAATCCGGAATCATGCTTTATTGTATATAAGTAGCAAAAATAATCTACAAACACAATGTGATTGTATGCCTTCTACTTTTTAAAATAATCTCTCCAGAGCCATATTTCTTATATGTGGAGATTCAATTACCACACTGTCAAGATTATGTTGCTGAAAACTGTTCAGAAACTCTAGGGAGCTGTTAAAATAGATCCATTTTGTTCCTATAACAGGTTTACCTGCTCGGCTTTGATGATTTTTGGTACCCACCTATACGTTGAAGCCATTGCTAAATTTTCTCCTAGGTAAAAAGGAAGAAACAATAACACACAAAACCAGTGTAGTTTGTTGTGGTCCATTTGTTATGGGGTAATGTATAATTCCAGTTGAGTTTTTAATACGTAAATCATAACAAAGAACAGCTTCAAACTCATCTATTATTACCACAGCTATGTAGTAAATAGTAGAATTGAAGCCCTGAAGTGCTTCTTAAACACACCTGATGTAATTTTTGTTCTTGGGAACACACCCTCATTTAATTAACTTCTTGTATCATGGATGTAGCCATTAGTACTCCTTTCATTCTGTGGGCTGCCTCTCTGCAAATAGAGTTCTTATATAATTACTCTTTAACCTTGATAACTACAATTTCTCTACCACATAAATAGGGAAATCAAGCTTTATGTCCCAAAATGTAAATCTGTTGTTTTATAAAAATCCGGGAAATTTAATTGTTTTCATCAAACTTTTGTTCATAGACACATAACTTCAGTTTTATTTGTCCTGAATATGCCATCTATTCAAACATGCCAGCTTTGAAAATAACTTGAAAGTGTGTATTTCACATCCAAAATATTTTTAAGATGTTAAGCTGGAACTACAGTTTTCACTTTCCAAGCCATTTGCCAACTCCTATTTGAGCAGTGATTTTTAAATCTTATTTATTTATTTATTGGTAAGGAGTAGCTTTGCTGGTTCAATATGATATTCACCAGACTATATGGTCTCTCTCTATCATTATATTGATTTTTTTTCAACCCTCGGGCATAGTTTCTTCCTAGTTTTCACATTTTGATTCTGCTTTTTATTAGTATTTTGAGAAATACAAATAATTTTGAAGAACATTGAATCATGTTATATGGATTTTCCAATGCATTATTACTTTCTATATTCCTAAAACTTACTAAGGAAGACAATCTATTAACTGCTAAAAAAAAAAATCATTTCTTCTAAAATCTCATCATCTGATACTGGTACGGAAATATGTATTTCTATTACTTTATGCAACTCTTTCTATGCAGAGGGTTGGGGCATTCTTTAAAGGCTTTTTTCCAGATTATGGATTGACAATGAAGCACAGAGAAAGGACTTAGGAAATTGTGATGAGCCTTAAAACCAATTTAGATATTTAGACAATGCTTATTATAACACTGCCTTCTCTTGAAAAAAGTTTTGATGTCTCCCTAGGCAGAGAACATGGTTTGGGTAACCCTCCTATTTTCAGTAGACAATCTTTCAATCCTTTGTGCTGAGTGTTCAGAATGTACAAACTGTATTTCCTGCCTAGGGAGACCTCAAAACTTTCTTCAACACAGTTTCTAGAATCACAGTAGCTGTATTATAACCACCAATATAGGATATTGGAAAGTTCCCTTTTGGGAGTTTGATGACTCAGAAGAAAGGACTGATAATGACATGTAATATTCTAAATAACTATCTAGATCAATACCATATGGCAATCACTAAATGAAAATCATTAGCTCAAACATGCATAAAGAAGCATCATAAAGAGGATTTCTGTATTCTCTCTTATGCATACCTGGAAGCCACAGTTCACCTACTATTGTGAGTGATCATTAGTGAAAAATGCAGGTCAAAATAAATGCAGGAAAGAACAAGGATTTACAAAAGACCAAAGCAATTAAGAAAACAAAGGACAATTTCTAAAAGAAAAATGAACAAACTGCAATGTAGATTCTTTAAAAAATAAGACAATGATTCCATGAAATAAAAGGAAGATATATAAAAGAAACACTCAAATAGCAAGAAGTAGTATACATGAAAAGTTGATAACAAAAATATTAAGATCATCAGAAGGTTTTATTTAAAGTGAAATATTGGAAACTAAAGAAAAAGTCAATATGCGAAATAAGAGGAAAAATGAAGAAGTAGTCTAGAATATCACTATCTTACTGTAGAATTTCCAGAACATGAAAACAGAAGAAAATCATCACAAAAATAATATTTAAAAAGTTCTAGGAAAGAAAGACACGATTTCTAGATAAAAAACAAATAAATGTAGCAATGGATGACTCAAAGAGTAAAAGAGGCAGGGTGTTCATTGTAGGAACTACCCTGAAAAAATACATGGAGGAAAAAAAAAAGTGTTTTTCAGCAATGGCTTTTGCAGTGTTATTTATGTTAGCATTATAAAAATTGTGGAAGTACTCCTAAATGTAAAAAGATATAGCTGTTTGATTTAGATATTGTGCTAAATTTTAAAATATTTTAAATTCTATATGTTAAGAATGAAAAACAAATAGAGAATTCTGAGGGAGGAAATACAGGTCCTCCCAACTCTCTTTTTTAATCAAAAAAACATATTGAGAAACTTATGACATTAGTTTTACGCTAACAATTATGAATTAAGTATGTTTATTGTATCAGTCACTTTGTAATATATCCAAGGTAAGGTATTAGCAGAAATTAAAATACAGTTTAAACTAATTTTTACTTTTACTAGAAAAGTATTAAAATTACCATGGAAAATTTTAAAAACAACAAATTTTTATTAAATTAAAAATAATAGAGAACAAATTTAACTAACTGATTATTAAGCATCAATGAGAGTAAGAGTGTAGCCATATTTAAAAGGTCAAAAGAAGTTTAAGAAAAAGCAGGCCAAGTCTGACTTCGCCACACAAATTGAGAAGTATAAGTTATGCTTTTTTTACTTTGAATTTATGTATGTATGTATCTTTTGTTTAAAGAAAATCAGTTTTGTCATATGTTAAATGTAAATATGTGTGAGCTATACATATGCCACTGTGAATAAATCCCTTTGAATATATTTTCTTCATCCCATTTCACAAAGCATCTAATTGCCTTATTGTGAAAGTATTCAGAGAGGAAAAAATATAGAAATGATTGTGGCTATGTAAGCCTAGATCCTAGAACTTTAATAACATTTCTGTTTGTATTCATTAATTAATAAAAAAATGTGTATTGATTGTCTACTGAATGATCGGTATTTTTCTAGTCATTGGGATACAGAGATGAAACAGATTTAGAAGAATCCTTATTTTTACATTATTCCCAGGTGTAACTCCAGATAAACCTTTCTCATGAATTGATTAATTTGTTTCCTCCCAACTGAAATGGAACATTACTTTTCTTTGCTGTTTGCTTGTGTAGGCAGAGTACAATTAATTATTAGAGTCAGATGAATGTATTTGACATTTTATTATGTTTTCACTTTTATTGTCTCCTACACACAGTTAAAGATAATTGTGTATCATCTGTAGAATGCTTGAAACATAACGAGCATTGCCTAAAATAAAAAAGAATCAAAAGCATGACAAATTCACAGCACAGTCATGAATATCAAAGCCTCTATTTGCTATGGCAACTAAAGTGGAAATCTCCCCTGAATGGGCAGTGTCTGACTGTTATAACTTGTTATTAAGGTCTTGTGAGCAACATAAAAGATTATTAGAGATGTCAAAATCTATGTTTCAAAAATAATGTTTTTATCAGGAAGAATGGCGTGATGCCACGGTGCATATTTCCTCCAGCGTCACAGCTGAGAAAAAAAAATATATAAAGAAGCAAATAGCTGCAATGATAAGCAGATTGTGTTGGGGGTTAGCCAAGCTGCCTGGAGGAGGCCTACTGTGATGCCAACGTATATGGTATGGTCGGGAAAAGTCTGCATTGAGTTGATGGCAACGTCTTTTATCTAGTGAGGCACTTATATCTTTTTCAATGTTGAATTTTGCTTACATTTAAGAAACTAAGAATGAATCTTTTCTTTCAATGGCCTTTTCTTCTATGATATGTCCTCTGATGTATTTTTGCCTTCAACAACCTTCTAGGAAGTTCTTTTCACAAAGAACTGTCAAAAGAGAGACTTCAGTCAAACATGTTAGCGCTTATGTAAAGTTACATAAGCACATAAGCCCACTCATCAGCACACAGGTAATACAGAAATCTTTCTGAGAATAATATAAAATGTGGTTATGTGCATACCAAAGACAGTTTGTTTAGAGATGCAGTTAAAAATATTTTTTTATTTGATTGCTATCAGGAGATGATTCTCCGTAAGTCTGTCATGTTTTCACATGTCTTAAGAGCAGAGGGCACAGACAGGTACAGCTTTTGCTCCAGATGATCTTCTGATAATGTTTGTAGAGTAGTCAGCCTGCAAAAATAAGACAGAAGTAGTACCTTCCTATAGAGCAGAGGGAGAGTCATTTTGCTTTCCAGGATAGTCAAGATCTCACTGCTTGAGGAGAGTCTAGGTAAGTTATAGCCCATGATAAATGATATGGATTCCCTAAGCTTGGAGATCTTCAGCTGTAATACAAACCCTTCGTACAAGGTCTCCACCGAGGGAATCCACTTCTCCCTGTAGAACTTGAGGGGCAAGGAGGGCCAGTATAACAACTTTCTATGCTATAAAATGAAGTCCTTTGTCTCTGACCCAAGAATATCATGTTTTCTGCCAGCATCCATGAAATTGTGTCAGATTAACTTCATAGTTTACAATTAGGGCAAAGACCTACCATTGTTATTTACAAGTGACATTTTAGGATTTGACAAAAAGATTCTCATGTACCTTTGGAAACAATTTAGAATGTCCTCCCGGGGAACAAATAAAAGCTAAGTTAAGCCTTTATTAATGACAGCACTTTCCACCCTTGGTTATAATAATTCTTTAAGCAAGGATTGACAGCTTTTTTTTCTATAAAGGGCAGATGTTAAATATTTTAAGCATTATGGGCCATATGGTCTCTTGCATAAGTAGTTGCAACTACTTAGCTCTATCACTATAGTATGTAAACAGCCATATACAATGTAAATGAAAGAACCTGTCTTCCAGGTCATTCATTTTGTTGGTGTATAATAGAATTCTCAAGATTTTTTGTATTCCTGTGGCACCAGTTGTAATGTTTTCTCTTTCATTTCTAATTTTATTTGAATCTTCCCTCTTTTGCTTATTCTAGCTAAGATGTATCAATTTTGCTTATCTTTCCAGGCTCCTATCATGCAGCCCACACTACTGATAAAGTGGCCTTTTATCTCTAACCTCCCTCTCCTCTTTGGATTTGCCCATCACTTCCATTGTTGACTTTCTAATACACAAATCATAAGGTTTAAATCTTGAACTACCTCCAGTGTGTTCACAGCATGCCATTTACAATACTAAAACAGATTATTTACACTCAGCTCTTGTCACACCATTCTCTGTTCCACAGCTAAACCCTGAACTTTTAAATCTTTTTGGAAACTATCTCATGCTGTTCTTTTTAAGTGGAATGTCATCCCTAATCCTCTTGTCTATTTCCTGTCTTCCTATTTAGTGGTTCTTCCATTCTGTGGCTTTGTACATCATCTTACCTATTTTGATCAAATGAATTCTACATTATTTGTAATTCTGTAACATTTTAAAGTCACCATGACAGAAGCTATGATGTTGTATCATACTCATACATTTGCATGTTTGTCTTCTCTAGTAGAAAGTAAGCCTTTATGGACCTTTCCTTCTCCTAATCCAAAACACTAAGCCCAATGCCAGACACATAACAAGTATTCACTAAATGTTTGTTGAACTGAATGGAATTTTTTACCATATGTCTGCCACTGCTAAAATACTTGATTCATTTTCTGTATTTTCCAGAGCTCTTTTTATCTATATTAATGGTTCATTGTTTTTGTTCTGGTCCTGACTCCAAACATATTCATCATATTAAACTAACTTCTAAAGCCTAAGGCCCATTCAAAAGGAATTTCAAATGTTAAATACATTGAACAAATATTTATTTAGCAATGACTATGTACTTAGCATTCTACTAGACCTTGCAAATAAAATCATAGACAGGTTAGAGAGGTCCCTGCAGTACGTATTTTTCTAGAAGATACTATCTTGACATAAGAAGAAAATAGTTAAGATTTTCTACTAGTTGTGAAATCTTGGGAAATTTATCGTATTTGCATAAGTCTTCTTGTTTTTTAAAGCCAAGTTAATAATAACACTTATTTTCTTTGGTCTTAATGATGAATTGATGTGTTAACATACATTAAGTACATTAATTGAGCAAATGCTGAATGAATATTAGCTGTTATGACTGTTATTTTTATATTGATGGTGATAATGAGTAGTAAATAATTGAAAGAGAAAAAATGTACTCACGTTATAATAAAATAAACAACATTTTTTGGGGGACAATTTTATGTTAACACATTTATAACAGAAGATTTAATAAATGTTTAGTTAGATGTTTTTGAGCAACTTTTCTGGACATAGCAAGTTACTTTGGGGAAATTGTGGTTTTGTTCCATTGTCTAGCTCCTCTTCTGAATACATATGTAAATAGAAATCAACATCAAATGTTTTTGAATTGAATTAATCAAATTAAGTGCTCAATATCAAATGGGAAATTGTCGTTTATTTTTTTTTCCCTGAAGAAACTATTGCGGCTTGAACAAGACTCTACCACTTCACTTTTATTAACAAAGTTTACTGCTTAGGAACTATTGCCAAAGTGCAAATAGTGTCTGGAAGTACTTTGATAGAAGAGGAAGGAATGCCAATGCATTGCTAAACTTAATTTTCTTAGAAAAAGCTAGTGATTGAATTGAGGTCTCCAGTTCTTTAACCTACATGACCTACGGAGAAGAAAACATTCTCTTTTATCTAATAAGAAAAAAATCTCAGCGCGAGATCTAGAGAACTAGAGAAATTCCTAGAGAAATAAGAAATCTCAGATAATATGTAGTATAGCTAAAATTTGTTTTATAATGCAAAAAATTTAAAAGTAGATCTGTTTCATAAGGTTTAGGTTGAGACTGAATCTATAAATTACTTTAACAAATATTTATCCTTAGGTTCAATCCAGTTCACTTAGTTCAATAAATATTTGCTAAGTTTTACTATGTCCAAGCCACCATAAAGGACCCTGTGAATACAGCCATAAGTTTCATTTCTCTGTCCTTATAGTTTTCACTGTATAAGAGGGAGACAGGCAATGCATTGGGTACACACAGATATGGTAATATATACTCAAGCATTTAATGGAACAAAAAGGAGTCACTTTTCCTGGAAGTGTTAGAATATAATCTGAGCTCTAAAGAATGACCAGAAGACAGGCAAACGACAAGAGAAGGTGTTGGAGTTGGGGATCCTGGCCTCCTAGTAATGTAAGCAAAGTCATAGAACTGAGAACAAAGATTGAACTATGTGAATTGTATTCAAGGAGTCTGGTAATGTTGGGACACATATATAGAAAGCAGTGTTGTGATGGACAAGTGGACAAGGGCCAGACCCTTGTGCGGCTTATGTGCTCTGCCATGGAGTATGGGTTTTCACATATAAATATGAAAGCAAGGGCACAGCAGTGTCAAACTTCCATTTTATCCAGAATAATCATGCCCTCTGCATACAAGGTGGAATGAAAGGATCTAAGACAAGGGGCTGAGAAGCCCATGAAGTCACTACTGTAGTAGACTGTATGAGCAACCGTGATGGCAAATAAGACTAAGGATAAAGAAGAAATAACTGCCTTAAGAAATTCCTGAGATGAATGGTTCACCCAAGTTAATGATTGATGGAATGCAGGAGATGATTGACAGGCAGGTTTCAAAGTTGACTGCCAAGTTTATAACTTGCATAAATTGGAGAGTGATGGTTCCAACTACCAGGAGAAACTAATGAATGGAAAATAGTTTTCACTATTTGAGGTGAGCATGTGGGTATTCATTTTCAAACTGTAAAAATGACTCATTTTTAGGAATTCATGTCAGAAAAACTAGAGGGAATTTTTAGTGTCCTCACTATATCCTCAACATTCATACTTTGACATAAAAAGTGCAATGCTACCCCAAGGAAATAATTTAATATTTATCATTAATAAACTATTATTTAAAAAATAGTACTCAAGTATTATTTTATATTTTTCTCCTTTTTTATTTATTTTAAAAAATATTTATGCATTTATTCATAAGAGATACAGAAAGAGAGGGTCAGAGACATAGTCAGAGGGAGAAGCAGGTTTCCTGTGGGGAGCCTGATGCAGGACTCGATTCCAGGACCCCAGGATCATGAAATGAGCAAAAGGCAGACACTCAACCACTAAGCTACCCTGGTGCCCTTCTCTTCTTTTTTTTAAAAAAGATTTTGTTTATTTATTTGAGAGAGAGAGACAGCACAAGTTGGAGGGTCAGATGGAGAGGGAGAGAGAGAATCTTAAGCAGACTCCATGCTTAGCACCCTGAGATCATGATCTGAGCCAAAACCAAGAGTCAGATATTTCACTGACTGAGCCACCCAGGCATCTCTCTAGTATCACTTTCTATACTTAAATTTCATCAACAGAAACTTTGGGAAATGTTTTTCAATCTTTTTAAGTACTCACATGCTATTTTTCATTTTGTCTCTTCTTTATTGAAAAAATTACTGACCTCTAAGTTCCTATTCAAATTATATGACAGATTTCATTAATTGGCATGAAAAAGCCAGAAAACCCTAGAAAATTTGAAGAGTATCTGAAATACTTTATTAGGAACCTCATAAAATAAGGTATCCAAATGACCACTAAAACATAAACAAATATTCTCACCCTAACTAGTAGTCAGGAAAATGCAAATTAATACTGGAATCAATAATGCCACACACATATCAAGTTTGGCAAAGACTGAAAAACCCTGTCAAAATAAGTAATGGCCAGAATTTGGAGGCAAATATTTTTTTATGTTATTCATACACTCTCCTCATAGAATTCAGATGTGTACACAGAATTCAGAAACAGTTTTTCATTATGTAGTAGATTTGAAGAAGTGCTTCCCCATCATAGTATTTCGGCTCTTACACAAATCCTCTAGGGAAATTTTTGTACAAATGCACCAGAAGACACATAATATATGTTCACAGTAGAATTGTTTGAAATAGAATAACTGGAGACAATGAAATCAAATACAATCGATCATTGTATTTACATAGGATGGAATAGTCCCTCAGTGAAAATGCAAGATTAGTTATATGCAGCAACATAATGAACATACAAACATACACACAGACATGCAGAATGTTGGGAATAAAAGGCAGAGCACTCCATATTTTAAGCTCAAAATCAGACAAAACTTAGATATACTAATATAAAAAGCATAAAGAAATAAGTAAATACTAAAGTGAAGAAGCTAATTGCCCTTAGAGTGGGGCACAATTGGTAAGCAGTTTCCAGACTAGAATGGAGATTGCCCAGGTGCTAATCTCAGGATTATTGATTGAGCTGCTCAAGTATGTTCATTTTCTGTGTCTATGCATTGAAAAACAGCTTAGTCAATGCTTGCAGGCATGCATTTGGGTTTTCATTCCATGTCTCATTCAAAGGTTGCTGTTGAGAGTTTATGTTTTCATTGTGAAAAATCCCAATGAAAAAAAAAAAAAGAAAAGAAAAATCCCAATGATCTGTCACAGTGTTCCTTTCGGGCCTGTGAGTTTCCCTCCAAAGGAGTCATCCATATTTCTGCCTGGAGTACTGGGTGGATTATTTTAAAACCAGATGGCAATATTCTGAGAGCAAGAGGCAGCAGAGACCCAGAGAATCTCACCATTGAATCTACGCATTTTTATTTAATGCTCTTATTTTTAATAGATACCTTATCTGACCCTCGGCTGGTTTCCTAAATCTCAAGCTATTGGCTTCATCTTATCCAAAGAGCAAATTTAACTTTGTTTTCTGCTAGGAAGGAAAGTATGTGTTATTGGCTATGCAAAAAGGTGAAAGAATGTGGGTCTGAGGGTTTGTTAGGACCATTTTTCAAACTATTTCTTTACTCATTCATTCATTTGTTTGATCTTATCACATCCATAAATTAAAGATGTCTGTTACTAATTCCTGAGATACATTAGGATCTAAAGTGGAAAGAGGCTTCCTTCCTAAAACTTCTTTATTGGCTTAGATTTTTATCTTCCTCCCTCTGTTAAATCAGATATGATATATCTACTTCTTGGCTTCAAAATTTTGTTCATATTACTTGACTTTTGTCTTCTTTTTCTTTTATCTTTAAAACTGGGGGGATTCTTGCCTTTTTACTTTAATCTTTTTCTGTCATTTTATTGGGATTTACTGAAGAAAGAAAGATTAACATGTATTATTCACTTTGAATTGTTAAAATTCATTACATTCTCATTATTTGAAATCCAACCCATTTTAATAATGCTTATTTGTTGATATGCTGCATTGTCCCATCTAGACATGGTGATTAATATTTTCTTTCAAGAGAGAGTGTGCATGGTGGTGAAGAAGGGGCCAAGAAAGAGGGAGAGAGACAATCTTTTTTTAAATTTTTTTTTTAAATTTTATTTATTTATTCATGAGAGACACACACAGAGAGAGATGCAGAGACACAAGTAGGCTCCATGCAGGGAGCTTGACATGGGACTCAATCCCAGATCTCCAGGACTACTCCCTGGGCTGAAGGCGGAGCTAAACCGCTGAGCCACCTGGGGTGCGCAGAGAGAGAGGATCTTAAGCCGCCTCCAAGCTCAATGCAGAGCCCAACAAGGGGCTGGATCTCACGACTCTGAGCTGAAATCAAGAGTTGGTCGCTTAACTGACTGAGCCACCCCGGTACCCATGAGTATTTTTCCTTAGACATCCTAATCCTTAGACACTTTACATATTTTTCTGGATAGGTCTGGTTTTGAATACATCACCTACTCTTGTTTTTATATTTGGTTCTCTCCTCTGAATCTGCTAAAATTAAATGACTGAGTGGGGATACACACATGAATATTTATATCCCTGAAACAGTTAATTGATGTCTTTTATTTTTTATGTTAATGATGAAATATGACATTGCCATTAGGGCTTTCTCTGTAGACTGGTCTGTGTTTATTTATGTCATAGTATCTGCCTTAGATAAAAGAATATTGGTAATTAGTATATGCATCGGATTTTTGTACTTTATTTGAAAGTCCAATAAGTGATATAATCTTATGTTTAACTAATAATATAGGTTTAAAGGGGCTGTGTCTGTTAGATTAAATTTTCTTAAGGATGGCTATAAGCATTTCATTACTTCTTATAAATCTGGTCTCTTTTTATACATTATTTCATATTTTGCGGGCTTAATTCAGGTCTAGATATTTCAAGATGTATACTGGCTTTAATTCAAGAGAATATACTTATTTTTAGATGAATAATAAGTAAATGGGCCGTCTCTATTCTGTGCTATATTATCTTTTTAATTGCTAGCTATTACCACAAATTACCACCATTATTTTGATAAATACCTATAATTCCTTAAATTTTTTCCAAACTAAAGTGATTATTTGCATAAGGAACAAATTATTCAAAATAGCTTTAGTACAGGGCATTGGTAACAAAATCCTCACTAATCATGTGATGGTGAATGAAAGCACAACTGAATGATTCAAGTATGGTAGTGTAACAACAACAATTTTTAGGGAGATTATACAGTTAAACACATAAATAAATAAATAGATAATCACAACTTCTAAAAAAGACCATGCAATGAATATTTTTCTCATATGTATATAAATTTTCTTTATGTTTTCTGGGGAAAAGGTCACCAGATACTATAACCCTAAACAAATTGTCAAAAAAAAATAGACTATATTGATTTGGTGGTTGGACTGAAGTATGAGAAAGTATGAACCAGAGATTTATACATAATAATGAGATGTTTAGATCAATTGGCAATACAATGTGCTGACAATACAAGAAAACGTTTATCTTTTTTTCTTGTTGCCGGGGTACTAAAAGATGACCAAAATTTTAGTTTATTGTCTCCAAAATAAAGGTTTTTTTGTTTCTCTCTCCCTCTCTCTTTTTTTTTAAGATTTTGTTTATTCATGAGAGACATGGAAAGAAAGAGAGAGGCAGAGATGTAGGCAGAGGGAGAAGCAGGATCCCTGCAGGGAGCCCTATGTGGGACTTGATTCCAGAACCCTGGGACCAGACCCTAGCCAAAGGCAGATGCTCAAACCACTGAGCCATCCAGGTCCCCCAAGCTTTTTTTTTTTTTCCTATTCCAATATATATTATTTACAGCTTCTCTTAATATTTCAATTTAATGAATATTTCAAGAAATAAATTTAGCAATATGCTAAAAACAATTATAGGGTTTCTTAACTAGTTACCTGATTTCACTTATGCTGAATTTTAAAACAAATAGGAATCATCTGGAAGAGAAACCAAAAAGCAGGCCAGCAATGGTAAAGAACTGCCGTAGCATTTGTAACAGAGATGACATCATTGCAATTAATGAGTATGACAATCAAGTCGATTTTTTTGCTACGAGTTTTCATTCGATATGGACACACATGCTTGAGAGTAGAAATAGAAAAGTAGAACTTTGTAATTGACTTATTTCTGGAGGGTCTGGAGTTTGTCCAAAAGCTCCTAATGTTCCAAAGTGCTAAAAACTGAAAGCTGTATTTTTTTTCCATTTTCACATAAAATTTAGCCTACTGGTCTCACTGATCATGGTAACAGTTACTCAAAGTGAACAATGTGGATCATTAGCATTGACATCACCTGAGATGTGGTTGACAGCTTTAAATTCATAGGATATCATTGTTTCATCCCATGGTTGCTATTCTGTACATGCATTGAGAAAAAAAGGAGTCTAACATGTATCATTATGGCAATCATAAACAAACATTTATGGAGAAACTAATATTTGCAAGGCACTGGAGACTTCATTATAACAGGAGGAAAATATATCACAACTAATTACATATAATTTGATAAAGTCATTACACTTAGGTAAATAAAATAATGGGAACACAAAGCCAGTAACCAAATCTCACTGGGGAGATAAAGACAGGAGTGTGAGTCTCAGGAAGGGTAGTGTTTGATTTCGGTGCTTACAGAATGGAGTTTTTCAGTGAGAGACAGACTTAGAGCAAAGGAAAGAGCACAAAGAAGTGTGCAGATACAAGACCATTACCGGATGTTTTGTTTTTGTTTTTGTTTTTGTTTTCACAATACATGGCAAAATGAATTCAGGGAAAAGTAATTGAGTTTATTTTTTTTTAAACTCAATAGACTAGGAATATTTAATAAGGAGAAGAAACTACAAATGTCTCCAAATACTTGAAAGACGTTAATATGAAAAGGAAATTAGATTTGGGGAGGTAGCAAAGTTCAGAACTGAATATAGACACCAAGGGGAATTTGTTAGTGGTCAGATTTTGCTAAAATGGGAAAAACCTGGCTGGGAGGGGTCCGATTTCATGACACTGGAAATGCTCGCTCCAGTGTAGGTAGTGTGGCTTTAAATCTCCGGTGTATCTGTGTATTTCCAATTTATTTTTAAACAAACATTTGTTTATATATGTTCAAATGATATGGAAAATGCTACTGCAAATTACGTGAAATTCTAATGAAATAATTGTTTTTCCTCATATATCTTGTTTTTTTAATTGGAGAAAGATGATTTTCATATTATAGGAAATATGGACATGTAATCACTACAGTGAAATATAGACTATTACTATAAAAAATCCCCCCTCATGTTCTTAGAATTTGGGTATGGCAGGTTATCAAAAGCAACCACTTCATTCAAACATACATTCCCAAAAAGCCAATAGGCAGCTACTGTGATGGTTAGAAGGCCAAAATGGATTTACTCAGAAGCAGTGAGAATATTGCACATTTTCTTGGAATATTCTGAATTTTCTGGTGTACTTCAGCAAATATCCCCAGCCTTGTTTAGTATTTCTTAGCTACTCTATCTGCTTCCCATCATCATACTGGGATATTTATGTCTTACAAATAAATGTATTATTTTCCCCTAAAACTGCTATATCTTTATTCGCCTAAAAGATGGCAACTCAAGACCTTCAATGAATTTATCATGATTTAAAGAGTTTAAATAATGGTTTCATAGACTATTTAATGATAAATTTTAAATAATTAAATATTGGAGCTCTCTACTGTCAGTCTTTCAAAACATACATATAGGAAAATAAACAAAATATAAGTATAGACATATTTTTAATTTTTTTGCCATTCTGTACACATCTGGGTAGCTAGATTCCAAATAAAGAAATGAAATACTATCCTTGTCTTAGATATTCATCTTCAACTGGTTCCCAAGTGGAACCACAATCCTGACTCCCGGTTTGAGCAACCTATATGGAATTATAAAGTATATTCTCTTTTGCTTCTGCATTGTTTCCCTCAATACTTTTTAAAATCAAAATGCTAAAATGTTGTTTCAGTTTACTTTCACTGCTATAATAGCATTTCATTACAATATTATTTTTTAATTTAGCCTAGAGTGAAATACTAGAAGAGAACTTGTCATTTTAGTTATTATAAATATTCCTCTTATGAATAATTTCCTATATTTCTTTACAAATATTTGTGCATATTTCTGTTGTGTATCTTTCCAGTTTTGTAAATTACCTTTCCCTGGTAAGCCAATATATATTTGAAGTTTGTTGTGATTTTATGTGTAAAATAAAAACACATTCTTCAAACTGAGATATTGAGATAAAATAGTGTTGTATCACCTTTCTTTCTGGATAAATTAAATTTAATTGGGAGTAAATAAATTGGCTTCCCCATGAACTAAATCCAATGTACAAATTAAAGAAAATATGAAAAACCTTAAAGATCCATTTCATAAATCTTTCACCCTTTTTTTTTTTTCTAAAAAGTGTTCATTATGAATGTTAGCAACACAATAACACAGCGAGCTCCTCTCAGCATAATTACTTTATTATGGAGGAGGTGGAGTAAAAGTCGAAGATGCAGCAAAAAATGAACAAGTAGTTTGTACTTCCATATTATGATCATCATCCACTTACTGAAGATCAAATCTAGATCAAATAGATTCTTTGAAAAGCTTTCCCCTTGAACAAATGTTGATTTGAGCCTAAAAATTTTTTTTTTCTTTTTTAGTTAAGGTCACAGTTGAGAATATGTGCATATTATAGAAAAAATATGACTACATTTCTTATGAGTAATGTGCCAATATCTTGGGTTTTAGTTTTGTTATAGTTGATGCAGAGTGGTCTCAATTATTTATAATACTTAGTCTACCCCGTAATTGATTACTTTATGGCTCCCTAACTGATTTCCAAATAAAATTGATTTTTTGTTGTTGTTGTTGTTATTTTGTTTTGTTAGAAATAGAGTGCATGAGCGGAGGGGAGGGGCAAAGGGAGGGAGAGAATTTTAGGCAGGTTCCATACTCAGTGAGGAGCCCCATGTGGGGCTTGATCTCACAACACTGAGATCATGACCAGAGCTGAAATCAAGAGTTGGCTGCTTAACTGACTGGCCACCCAGGTGCCCCTAAAATTGTTTTTTGTTTTTTTTCTTTTTAAAGATTTTATTTATTTATTCATAGAGATGCAGGGAGAGAAAGAGAGGCAGAGACACAGGCAGAGGGAGAAGCAGGTTCCATGCAGAGAGCCTGACTTGGGACTCGATCCCAGGTCTCCAGGATCACGCCCTGGGCTGCAGGCGGCGCTAAACCGCTGCGCCACTGGGGCTGCCCCTAAAATTGTTTTTTAGTTAAAAACAGTGTCAATAGAGAAAACAGCTTTAGCCTTCAGCTGTGGTTTATTCTTATACTTTAACATGTAGACTAATTGAAAAATGTAGATTCTTAACTTAGAAATGGTGATCACTGTTGGCTTTTAGTGTGTTTTATCCAAAAATGTTTTGTAGAAACTAATACAATGGTTGTGTGCAATTTCAAAATCAGAGTAACAGGGAGTGGCAGGGAGCAAGGTTCCTCTTGTTTCAATTCTCAAAGATAGAGTCTTTCCTTTTATCATGATGGCAAATTTAACTTGATTTGGGGGCAGATGAGTAAAATAGATTTTCTTTGCATTTGGGTTAAGTTAGTCAAGCAAATCTTATGGTCATAGAGTTGAAGTAGCTTTTGGCATTCCTACTAGGTATTGGAACATAGCATCTTATGGAAATAGTGTATTATTTTGCCTCACTTTGCTATTGTTTTCTGTACATACATTTCCATCATAAACTTCTCATGTATCTGTAATCATGAGATGCATGATGTTTATGAACATGGAATCTGAGCTCTTCTGATAGAATCAAATATTGATTCTGCCCCTTAACATCCACACAACTTTATGCCTTTTCTGTTTTGTTTTGTTTTTCATTGCAAAAGGAAATAATAATAGAACAAAGTCATGGGTTCTCATGAAGTATAGGAAAAAATTTATACCATGCTCTAAAGGTATTTAAAATAATAATTATTACTGTGATGGACCACGGTAGTGGTGATGGCTCTCCACAGATTCACATATCCCTGAGACTTTTGCTCCATACCATCCTAATAGCATTTTCATCTCCACAACATTTTAGTATGATGTTGACGCAAGTCATTAAGACATGGCTGGCCTTGAAGGTTTGGTTATTCCTCTGTGCAATCCAGATCCTATACCATTGAGTCACAGTGGTTTTTCCTTCCACAGCTTTGGAGTCTTCCTTGTTTTTCCTACTTGTGTGCTCTCTGTCATTGCCCCTTCACATTCTATATAATACCAGAATGGCTTAGTTCCTTAAACACACAGTTGAGAGAATTTAGGAAAACCTAACATTTTACCTGAATGTTCTAGTTCTTTAGAACAGATTACCTCCAGTAATTATTTACTTATTTTTGGTCCAAAATGAAGTATCAAATGTTCTGAGCTTATATAGAGGCCCTTCTCTATATATATTCTATCCATATGAATTCCACATTTTAAAACTGCCAGCACTCCTTTCCCTAAAAAATAATAAAAAATAATTAAAATTTCATTTTGGATAACAGAAATTTAATATATGCGAAATCTAAATAATTTACTCTCCACTCTGCTTGGTTTGTCCAGATAGTCTTAATATGCTTTGAGTGAGATGATATTACTTATTGTCTATATTTGCCAAAAATTATGTTTTAGCACATTTTACCATATGAAAGATAATTCTTGTCAGCATTCATATAAGCATTTTGAAATGCTGTCTAAATATTAAATTTTTAATTAATTCTTCAGCTTTTAAAAGTTTGCATAAATATTTGTGTTACTAAATTATATTTAAATATCAGTGAAAAATAATAGAAATGATTCTGAGTTATCACAAATTATACTGTGCAATGAAGAAATGAAGCTATTATTTCGATGGAGACATATTAAACTGATTTCCATATATACTCTTTCAAAAGAAAAAATATATAGTGAGTAAAATAATTTCAGCAACAGAATTTGGATTATTATGATTAAAATATACTAAATTTAAAACCTACAAAATCAACAACATATAATAGAATCAGAAAAAAACCAAACATACACTTTTAAGGCATTATTTGGGCCAAGGAGGTGTTTAATATCATGAGCTAGTATCATATTATCTAGTATTCTCCATCTAATTTTCAAAGATTTCCAAAGAGAATATTGTCCTTTACAAGTCAGTTCCAATGAGCCATCATAGTTAAATAGTCAAGGCATTCTTTATAACCAAAATGTAAATCCTTGAAGAAAATAAGAAACTTCGTATACACACACCAATACTACTTCATACATACAAGCACAAGGAATGAACTTAACAAAGTTACTGGCTCATTAAACTTTCCTTTTTCAAGATAACAAGACCAACAAATCATTAGCAACACATAGCACACAAAGTAAATAAAATGAATTCTTTACATTTAAGTATCCAAAGTATCATTAATTATTTGTTCATATATATTTTCTTAAGTTCAAAGAAAAAATGTTACCATGATACTTATTGGGGGAAAAAAGCTAATTTGGGGAATTCACCATCAAGTTCACCATCATCCTATCCTTGGCAACTTGCGTAAATGTTTTACATATTTCTGAGATAGTTCATTAGGTATCGTCGAAAAATAAATGCACTGCCTAAATCCAAGCTGAGAAAAGCATCAAAATTAATTTACAATATAAAATTGCAAAGGGAGTAATTGTGGTTCCAGAAGACAATTTAACTCCCCACTAGAATATATTGTTCATTACACAAGACCACACTTTTCCAGAACTCCTATTACTATTGATGATCTCATACAATGAGAGAGGCATTCTATTTAAAAATAATGATAATAAGCCAATTTTTTCTTTTGAAATAACAACCTATTTCAGCAAAGTTGTCTCCTGGAAAAAAAAAAATAGGTTGAAAAGATAGCAAATACACAAAATTGTTTCTGAAAGAATAGGCCCAGTGAATCAAAATACTGTTTTCTCTTCTCTCTTCTTTTTTTATAACTTTACCCAAAGTAAGCTTGAAAAAAAAAAAAAATAGGAACATTTTTCATGATTGCCCTCTCACTCTTGATATTATCCTAGGTTCTTGATGATAAGACTAGGTGCTCTAAATTTGGCTTATTGCTTATAAAGAGAAAGGAAAGGATCCTAACGCATTTTATTAGTGGAGAGAATGATGCAATTTTTTCTCCAGTATATTCTTTAAATTTCATTCCTTAAAAAGCCCATCAATACCCTGTAGTGAGATATAGATAGTAATAAAGAAGTACAAAGTGAAGGAAAGCTCCACTTCTGGAACAATTCAAGCATTGTGCTAATGTGCCCAGAGGTTTCATACAGATGACCCACTGTTTATGTGCCAGCAGAGAGAATTCACTTGTCAATCAACGCTGGCAGGGCTGTGATTTTCCTTTCTTACCTTGGTAAATCTTTTATGTGTGGTTATCTAGTGTTATTCTTAGGACTGTACCTAATGTTATCAACACCCTTTTTCTAATTAAAATGTCCTTTGTGCACACCTCAGTACATAATGCTCCAATAATTCATTGATGAGGAACCAGCCCACTTCAATAAACAAATTATTTTCCTTTTCTGTCTCCAATTGTGTTGTTTTATTGTTCTCCTCTTTGCTCTCTCCCTCCCTTCCTTTCTTCCTTTCTCTCTCTCTCTCACTCTTCCTTTCTTCTGTCTTTTCTTTGCTTCTTCAGTTTTCTCAAACCTTCTAGAACATAACTTTTCCCTATGAATATTGAACATTAGCATGAGAACAAGGCCCCTTACCTCTTGAGAATACCAACTACAGAGGCTCACATGTCATAAATGTCATAAAACCTAGAATTCCTCCTTTCCACCTTAGGATGTTCTAATCTAGTCTGTGGGACAGAAATATTTCCTTGTTGGATTTCTTTTTGGCTTGTGTAGCTCAAACAGGAGAGAAATCTGTTCTAAGGCCAAAGACAGCTTTTTGCTTTTAAGAACAGTCTCTCACAGAAATAAGTTAAAGCCACTTCATCATTTAGTGACAAGCAAACATATTCCACAAATCTGCTAAATACTAATCCATGAATTTAGTGGTTAGAAAGCAAGGAATCATTTTTCTTTTCTTTTTTTTTTTTCTTTTTTTAAAAGATTATTTATTTATTTATTTATTTATTTATTTATTTATTTATTTATTTGAGACACACAGAGAGGCAGAGACACAGGCAAATGGAGAAGCAGGCTCCCTGTGGAGAGTCCAATAAGGTACTTGATCCAGAACCCTGGGATCTGGACCTGAGCCAAAGGCGATGCTCAACCACTGAGCCACCCAGGTATCCCAAGGAATCATTTTTTTAATGGGACATTATACCTTCTAAAAAGAAGAGTTCAGGGCAGCCTGGGTAGCTCAGCGGTTTAGCGCCTGCCTTTAGCCCAAGGCGTGGTCCTGCAATCCTGGGATCAAGTCCCAAGTCCGGTTCCCTGCATGGGGCCTGCTTCTCTCTCTGCGTGTTTCTGCCTCTCTCTCTCCCTCTGTGTCTCTAATGAATAAATAAATAAAATCTTTAAAAAAATAAAGAAAAGAAGAGTTCAAAGAATTAGTTATTTTGTGTTCTGCCCAAAAGAGTGGTGGATGAGAAAAAATATAGACTACATAATCCAATGTTTTTCCCAAATAAAATAAAAAGCATTAAAAAAAATACAAAGGAGGCAATATAGTTTATTGGCTCACAACCCATTTTACACCAAAAATTCCTAAAGCACAGAAAGTACAAGTCACTTGCCATGGGCCAAATAGCTAGAAAATTGTACACTCAAAATTGGAATCCAAATCTTTTGATTTCTGTTCCAGTATACTTTCAGCAATTCTGTATTTTGCCCTTCATTATATCGATCAGCAAAATATCCCAGTGTCAAAGAAAAGTTACACCAGATCAAATTAAACAGGCAAAGAAGACTTTAAGGATGTTACCATAGGCAGAAAGGTCAGAGCTGAGTCTCAGCTCAACTCCGCAGAAATGAGAGGGAGTAAGTGGTTAAGAATCAGGGTAAGGACACATGATAAGCCATTCCTGTCCTGTAATTGGTTTTACAAACTGGAGCAGGCACTGCCTGAGGTCAGGCTTCTCCCCTCCCACTGAGACAGGGAGATAGGGGAATTCTTTCCCTTGATGATTTACATTTCAAAGAGAAAGAAAACCCTGGGATGTAAAACTAGCAAGAGGCTTAAAATTTTTCATCAGTGGCGCCTGAGTGGCTCAGTCCATTAAGCTTCTGACTCTAGATTTGGACTCAGGTCATGACTTCAGGGGTCTGAGATCAAGCAGAGTCAGGATCTGGCTCAGCAGGGAGTCTGCTTGAGATTCTCCCTCTCTCCCTCCCCCTCAACCCCTCCACTTTCTCTCTCTCTAAAATAAATAAATAAGTCTTTAAATTTATTTTTATATTTTAGTTTTTTTATTAAGGATTTTTATTTGTTTATTTATGAGAGACACAGAGAGAGAGAGAGAGAGAGAGAGAGAGAGGCAGAGACATAGGCAGAGGGAGAAGCAGGCTCCATGCAGGGAGCCCAACGTGGGACGCGATCCCCACATCTGAGATCACACCCTGAGCCAAAGGCAGATGCGTAACCGCTGAGCCACCCAGGAGTCCCAATTTTTTTTTTTTAATCTTAAGAATGCACGGAGAGAATGTACCATTAGGAGTTTTCTATAGTAAGCTATCTAAAAAGGAAGATTGAAGGCCTAGAGACAGGATGAAGCCTGGTTAACACTTAGTCAAGCTAGGAAGACACTTTCCACTGTCTTTGTCATTAGTCATAGTTGGAAATAAAAATATGCTTGTATTAAAAAGAGTAACTCAAATTTATTCACTTATTTCACTCATCTGCACATTTCTGTATATCAAGTTCCCCTCATTACTATGAACTTGCAAGTAGTTTTTATTTTTAAAATAATTTCTATATTTGTCTTATTCCTTTCAAACTGCTATAACAAAATGCCACAGACTCAGTAGCTCATCAACAGAAATTTATTTCTCTAGTTCTGGAGGGTGGAAGTGCAAGATCAGGGTACCAGCATGACCAGTTTCTGCTGAAGGCCTTCTTCTGGGTTGTAGGCTACTAACTTCTCACTGGGTCCTCACAGGGTGGCAGGGATGAGAGAGATCTGTGGGTTTTCTCCTACAAGAGCACTGATTCCATTCATAAAGGTTCCATACTCAAGACCTAAGCACCTCCCATAGGCCCAGCTCCAAACACCAGCCCATTGGGCATTAGAATCTCAGCATGGAACTTGAGGTGGGGTAGGGAGGAGCATACAAGCATTCAGACCATAGCAGCACAGATGTTCCTAAGTGTCCTCTCCTGTACTTCCACTCCAAAATCATCCATGTCCCCCACATGGTGCTGCCTGTCTGCTGTCTTGCACAAGAGTGTCAGTTCCTTCTCCATGATGTTATCTCCCAGTGGCACCTCACTGTGAACCCTGAAGCTTGCAAGTAGCCTCATGTCCCCATCAACCTTTCATTTGCTGAAATCCCACCTGTTTGCCAGCTCCATGTCACACAACATTGCCAATACCCTTCTAGCTCAGCATCTCCTCTTGAAAAAGAAAAAAAAAAACGTCCTGAAGAACCCATAGGATTGAGAAATAGAAAAGTAAATTTCCCATCAACAGGTTTTCAAGGTAAAGTTACCAGTGAGTGGGCTTCCAAAACCTAAAGCTTATTCGAGTTGTTTACATTATGAAAATCACTGAGACCAATATTTACTCTGAATTTTACATCCTGCCTTATGATTATGTAATGTCATCATCATGAAGCAGCTATGGGGACTACCATCTGGTAGAGTAATTTTAGTCCCTTTAATAATTATAATTACTACCGCATATTGCTCATTGACTCTGGGGGAGGCCCTATTTCAAGAGCTTTGCATGCATCATGTTAATGACAGTGTTTGTAAGAAAGAAACACTTAGAGCATTTCTGGGAAAGTGAGACTCAACTGAGTGGAAAGAAAACAATGATGGGCTGGAGGGGGCTCATTCGCCGCCGTGAGGTTGTGGTTGTGGTGTTTCTCTCTATGACACAACACCCAATTTCTCTTTTGCTGTTTCCTATTTTCCTGAATTCCTTGGAATCTTTGCTTTGTTGCAAAAGAACTAGAACCATGGCATATGAATCAAAATGTACACTGTTGATTTTATATATCACTAGAGATACATCATGGTTGTTGGGTTTTTTTTTTTTTGTACTTTTAAATAAATATTTTATTTTAGAATAGTTTTAGATTTGTAAAATCTCTATAAAAGCATTAGAGTTTCATAAATCCCTCCCAGATTCCCTTCTTGCTAACCTTTTACATTTCTATGGTACTTTTTTTTTTTAACAATTGGTACATTGTATTAACTAAAGCCTGTACTTTATTCAGATATTCCTAGTTTTTACCGAATGCTTTTCTTCTGTTCTATAATCCCATCCAAGATAGCACATTACAATTAGTTATCATGTCTTTTAGGATCCTCTTGGCTATGACAATTTTTCAACCTTTCCTTATTTCGGTGGCCTTGACAGCTTTTAGGAATACTGGTCAGGTATTTTTTAGAATGTCTCCCTACTGGGATTCATGTGATATTTTTCTCATGATTACACTGGAGTTTGAGTTTTTGATAGAAAGACTAGACAGAAAGTGCCATTCCCATCACATCAAACCAAGAAGATAAACTATCAACATGAGTCCGGACTGTTAATATTGACCTTGATCACCTGTCTGAAGTAGTGTTAGGTTTCTCTAGTGGAAAATTGATCTTCACTACTTCTCCCTTTTCATACTGTGCTCTGTGAAAAGAAGTCACCCTGTGCATATATTTATTTATTCAGCCATTTGTTTATATATGTCAGTCATTTATTTATTCATGACTGATTCAAGAATCAGTCAAGTCTCTATTATTTTTCAAGAGACATTAGATATTTTCTAATGATATTAGAAACCAAAATGTGGGCTAGGAAACTTGGTTCCTATTGAAGGGTCATTGTTTCTGGCTCTGTCGCCTGACAGAGCAAGAAAATATGCATGTACATAAAATATAAACATATTTTTATAAGAAAATATTCATAGCTATATTAAGCTAAACATGAACTCCAACTCAAATCCATTACCATGTGGATTATTCTAGCTTTCTGTCCTTATTTGTGTGTAGTTCCCACTCCAACAGTGAAAAGAAACTTGGTTCTTACCACTTGTCATCCAATCCAATCCCATGTGCATGAATAGCATTAACAATTAGACTTTGTTAACCAGTACTGTATTAGGAAACAACTTTATAAACTAGAGTACGGTGTTAAAATACAGATTTTTGTTTGCTTTGACTTTAGCTTATTTGAAGTTACTTGGGTTAGCAGCTTCCCCTCCCCCACAATTCCTTCAATAAGATTGTTTCATATATTTATAATACAGTTAGATTATTCTATCACATTTTGCACTCTGTCTTGAGATTCTCCTGACATCCTAAATGATTTTTTTCATTTGTCAATATTACATTTCATACTTGGTGATGAAAAGTTCAATGGATTTTGACAAATGCATACTGTCATCTATCTACAATTACAGTATCATACTGAATAGTTTCACTACCTTAAAAAAAATCTCTTATGCTTTCCCTATTTATCCTCTCCTCCATCTCTGAAACCCTGATATGCCTTACTGTCTCTGCAGATTTGCTTTTTCCGAAATGCCATGTAATTGGAATCATACAGTATATCAGGATTTTTAGACTGGATTCTTTCACTTAGTGATGTGTGCTTAAGATTCAAACTTAGCTATTCATGGCTTGCTAAATCATTTATTTTTATCACTGAATAATATTCCACTGTGTGGATGTACTATTGTTTGTTTCCCAATTCTCGTATTGAAAGGCAACTTAGTTACTTCCAGTTTTGTAAAAAAGACTATATCCTTTCTTCATTGAATTGCTTTTGCTCCTTAATTAAAGATCAGTTGACTATATTGGTATGCATCTATTTGTAGGTCCTCTATTATGTCTCATTGATCTATATGTTTATATTTTTGCCAACAGTGTATGACTTGGAATCTTAGAAATTGAGTAGTGTGGGCCTTCCAACTTCTTTCTTTTTCAGTATTATGTTGGCTGTCCTTTTGCTTTTGTACATGAACGTAGAATCAATATCTAAAATAGCTTGCTGTAATTTTGAGTGGATTGAACTAGATCTATAGATCAAGATCGGAAGAGCTGATAATTTTATAATATTGTATTTTCCAATCCATGAACATAGACTATGCCTTCAATTTATTTAGATTTTCTTCTATTTTTTCAGATGCACATAGATCCTACATATTCTTCTAATATTTACTCTCTATATATCTCATTTTGGTGTTGTTGTAAATGGCATTTTTAATTTCAAATTCAAATTTTTCATTGCTAGAAAAACATTGAAAAATGTTGAATTTGAATGTTAACTTAGCGTCAGGAGTTGACTTTTGTTCCCAGCAAAATACCCTCAGTAACTCAGAATGTTGACCTTATTTGGAAACAGGGACTTAACAGAGTTAATTAAGTTAAAACAAAATTAGGGTCTGTCTTAATCCTACATGACTAGTGTCCTTATAAAAATGAGGAAACAGATGAAAGACAATAATCACACACACAGAAGATCCCCTCTCCAATCACAAACAGATGGAAGAAAATAATAGCACACACAGAAGACCACAATATGACTGCAGTGATACCTCCACAAGCCAAGGAAGGCCAAGGACTGCCTGAAGCATCAGAAGCTAGAAGACACAAGAGGTGATTCGCTCCTAGAGCTGTCAGAAGGAGCATGATTCTACTCAGTGCTCATTTCAGACTTTTAGCTTCCAGAATTATGGAAAAGTAAATGTCACTAAGACTTCCTGTGTGATATTCAATAGTTGGAGAGAGAGAGAGAAAGAGTATTTGTTTGTTATTCCTAATCTTAGAGGGTGAGTATCTGGTTTCCCACTCTTAACCATGATTTCAGCTGTAACTTCTTATATAATTTTTTTTTCTCAAGTTGAGGATGTTCACTTTTATTCCTAGTTTGCTGAGAGTTTTTATTACAAATGGGTGTTGCATTTTGTCAACTACTTTTATTGTGATAATTTATATGATGATATGAATTGTCTTATTTGATTTATTGATATGGAAAATTGCTTTAACTGATTTTTCAGTGTTTAACAAGTTTTGCATATCTGGAATAAATTCCACTTGACCATGTACAATTTTTTTTATACATCCTTGAAACTGATTTGCTAATATTTTGTTGAGGGTTTTTGCAGGTGTCTTATGAGAGACACCAGTCTGTGATTTTCCTACTTTGTAATAGCTTTGTCTAGTTGTGGTATTAGGTTGATGCTTGCTTTGTTGAATGAGCTAGGAAGCATGATCTCAGCTTCTATTTTTTGGAAGAGATTGTGGAAACTTGGTATCATTCTATCATTAAACATCTGGTACAATTCACTAGTGAATTTACCTAGGCTTGAACTTTCTTTGTTGGAAGACAATTAATTTTTAAATAAATACAAGACTATTCAGTCTATGTATGTCTCTTTATGTGAATTTTGGTCTTTTGTATCTTTGGATAATCCAGGATCATCTTTCCATCTAAAGATCGTTAATTTAACCATATCTACAAATTATCTTTTTCCATGTAAGATAACATATTCACAGGTTTCAAGCATTAGATCTTAGACCTTGTAAGGGAGTCAGTATTCTATTACGGTATGCCCTCTCACTTCTAAAAATTTAGGTCAGTTCCCCATGCAAAATGTATTTATTCCATCCCAATATCCCCAAAGTCTCAACCTATTAAACTTGTCAAAAAAACATGTGAATTTAATATCTATTTTGCTGCTGTTAGATGGAGTAATCTCTAAATGTCAATTATATTAAGTTGATTGATATTGTTGTTTAGGTCAACTATATCCTTACTGATTTTCTGCCTGTTTGATTTATAAATAGCTGACAGGGGGTGTTGAAGTCCTGAACTAGAACATTGCATTTGTTTATTTCTCCTTTCAGTTCTATATTTCCCCTATCTATTTTAATATTCATTTTAAAAATCATTTTGATATTTATTATATTAGGTTCACATATATTAGGATTGTTATATCTTCTTGGAAAACTGACACCCATATTCATGTAGTGCCCCTCATTATCTCTGATAATCCTCCTAATTCTGAACTTTGCTTTGTCTGAAATTAGTATTGATATTCAATCTTTCATTTCATTAGTGTTAACATGGCATACCTTTCTCCATTCCTTCACTTTGAACCTGTGTCTTTATATTCAAAAAATTTATTTTTTAGATGATAAATAATCAGGTATCAACTTTTTTCTGCACTTCAACAATCTCAGTCTTTTATTTGGAACACTTAGATTATCCACATTTAAAGTGATTATTGATATGGTTGGATAATTATCATATTTGAAACTGCTTTCTATTTCTTGAATTTGTTTATTGAGGTTTTTTCCTCCTTTTATTGCATCTTCTGGTTTCTGTTGAGTATTATATAATTTCATTCTGTCTCTTCTCTTAGAGTGTCAGTTATACATCTCTAAAAAATTAGTTGTTGCTCTAGAGTTTTTAAATTAATCTAAACCCACCATCAGGTAACATATCTTGCTTTACATGTAATGCAGGTCACTTATAGCAGAGGATTTCTAATTCCTACCTCTTTTTTCTCCATATATTGCTGTCATTTGTTTCACTTTTTCATGTACTATAATCACCCAATACATTCTTACTATTATTATTTTGATAGCTATTTGCCCACAGTTCTGAGCTTCCAGGTGTTTTTCTGGTGAATTATGACAGTGAGCCAACTGTAAGTGAATTTTTTATTCACCCACTGCAATAGTATAAAGAAAAGGCTAAGCGGGAAAGGGATGTGACTCCTGCAATGTTCCATGTTTCCCCACAGAATGGCAACAAGGAAGGATGAGATGTATCTGCACAGATAGGAGGGGGGCTTTCACACTTCTAAGACAACTCCAAGCAGAAGGCTTTTGCAACTTATAGACCTGAGGGTCGGGGAAGAGTGGGGGGTGGAGTGAGGAGAAGAATTAGGAGAGGAAAAGAAATGAGTACTGAGTCAGAATGGAGAAAAGTATCTTGAGCGTCCCAGAAAAGAAAGTCTCAGCAGAGATGCCTGGGAAAGGCTTCAGGTGAGAGCTCTCCCCATAAAGAAGCCTTTGCTTGGAGGCACCTAGGGTAGAAATGCAGGTTTGTGTGAGCACCTGGACAGGCTGATTCTCTGCTACCTGCCCCAGATCCTGCAGCATACAGCATACTGGCTGTGCACCAAGTATGCTGGTGAAGGCAGCTTCCTCTACATGGCCTGCCAGGGAAAGCTAGTAACTGCCTGTGGTCAGGCCTGAAATATCACTTGTAAGATTATGGCATGGAGCAGGGCTCCTCATAATCTTTGTAGATAATTAAAAGCAAGAAAAATAAAATACTTTATTTTGCTTCCATTTATTTCTTCTCTGGAGTACTTCCCTTCTGTACATAGATTAGAGTTTCTTTTTTTTTTTTTTTCTTTTTAAAGATTTATTTATTTGAGAGAGAGAAACAGAGATAGCATGGGGGAAGAGACTGAGGGAGGGGGAGAGAGAGTTTCAAGCAGACTCCGTGCCGAGCATGGATTGAAGCTTCTAACTTACGTTTCCTTCTGCATGAACCAGCTTATTTTAAAAAACATTACTTATTAAAGTATATCAAATAAACAAATATGCAGAAACCTTAAAGGTATATCTCAATGAAATATGAAGTGGATATAACCTAGGTCAGAAATAGAATATAACCAGGATCCTGGATGTCATCCACCTACATGCTTTGAAATATAAATATTTTTCCAAGCCAATCACTGTATATATATTAAGGAAACAAAACAACCATTTTTAAGGGAAATAAAGCAAGCAACACGTTACCAATGAGACATAATATAGATTTAAAGATATAGATAAAGGTATACACAGCACACATATCTAGAGATAATATGTATATATGTATAAATACATATTGTAAATATGAACATATGAATATACAAATACACTCCTCTGTAATAAGAAAGTTTGTTCATTATTTCCACCACACTCCAAAATCTTAATAGATATAAAGAAATGTTATTCTATGTGGGCAGATATACTTTCCTTGATGAGAAAATGCAGGATGCTCTACTTTCTGTGACTAAAACAATCCGTGTTTTTCAGCATCTCAATCATTAAGTAGATTAAACATACTTTTTACTTGGACTGTATTAAGAATACACATTCAAAAATAAGTTATTTTGGCTAAACATAAGGAAGCGATTGTGTTAGGTGATGGGTACAGAGCAGAGATTAAAATAGACATAGAGTCTGGTCTCATGTAATTGAAAATGAATGCAGCTCTCCAAATGTCACCTGACAAATACCAAGATTAATTGACATACATAGTGGCCAGAGGATGGATTTACAATTGTGAGTCCATGATAAAATAAATAAATAAAATGTTGAAAATAGGGGCACCTGGGTGGCTCAGTTTGTCTAAGTATCTGCCTTCAGTTCAGGTCATGATCTGTGGGGCCTGGATTGAGTCCAACATCAGGCATCGGGCTCCCTGCTCAGTGAGGAGTCTGCTTCTTTCTCTCCCTCTGCCTGCTGCTCCCCCTGCTTGTGCTCTCTCTTTCTGTCAAATAAATACATAAAATTGTTTAATTTTTTTTGAAAATTAATTAACTAATTAAATTAATACAAAAAATCACTTAAAAGTGGTAGATGGTTAGAGGGAATGTGTTTTGAAAATCACAGATGAGTCACAGATGTTTATCTTCTTTTACAAAGCAAATACTAATAAATTCACTCCCTGTCTTCTTAAACTTTTTAACGTATTGTCTTGGTGACTATACTTTTATAATTAATCTTGGTATTTGCCAGGGTACGTCATTCTGCTTTATTCCCATACAAAAGTGTCTTTGATGTTCTTCTTGACCAGTTGGTCTCTTATATGAGTTTCATAATAAGTTTGTCAATTTCCATATGAAGTCCTACAGGAAAATTTTACTAGATATCTTTGAATTGACAAATAAATTTGGAGGGAATTCACATTCATAGTTCATGCTTCATTATTTATATTTATATCTCAAATAATTTATCATAGCTTATTTACATATTTCCCCATATAAAAAAAGAAAAATTATAACTCTTTCACATATTCTCATTCCTAAACAATATTGATGCTTTGTAGAGGTCTTAAATGTAAAGAATCCTGGCTAAGAATATCTTTGTTCTCTATTCACTTCTACAGTTTAGTATATATAAGTTATTTAAGTTACAAGACATATTTTGTGAGTGCAAAAAGATATCTATTTAAAAGATAAACTTTTCTTTAACTACAGGGAACCTGCATTAATACTAGAAAATGCTCTCCTTGCTGTTAGAACTCCAATTTTTAAAAGTACACAGATTTCCTCCTTATATTTTATTCACATTCATATGTCAAATTTTGTGATCCTACTCCTCCTCCAAATTGGGCAACTAATGTTGCTGGATCATTTAACCCTTAAGCATTTTTGCAAGAACTGTTAAATGCCTATATGCAGCTTATTCATGCACCCGAATACAAATGTAGAATTATCCATGGATTATGGATTATCTACAAAAATTCTGTAAATTTTTACATATTCTATCAATTTCATATATATATATATATATATATAGCATATTTAAGCTATGTGGAGATTTAAATTTGAAAACCGTAAACATTCGGAGTGAAGATTAGGCTTAAAAAATAATTAGATGTTTGCAGTCATTTACTATGCTCTAGGAGCAAAACAGAAACTACATTTAATGCTTTTATTCCTATCATGCTGGCAATAGACCAAAAAAGAATCAAATTTCTTAGTCAGACCAATCATACATATTTTTTTGTTATAGGTTTGCATAACTTAAAGCTTATGCTTTATGTTGGTTTGTATTTTGTGCCTACTCTCTTGAAAACATATAATCATATAATAGAAATACAATCATAATACAGAAGGAAAACACACACTTATCTCATCGGACTGTTATGAGCCATCTGTTTCTGATTAACTATAAAAAGAAAATAAACTTATTTGTCATGAGTCACATGCTTAAGAGATTCGATATTGATATTTTATATTATTCTTGGAATTATGTTGAAAAGATAAACAGTACTGCTATTTGGCCTTCAAATAGTCTAATCTGCACTCATCCTTATTCTGAAAGTGATCTCCCGTATCTAAGAGATACAGTGAGGAACTGAGGCACATAAGTCACTGCATATTCCACAAGATCAGCATCTCATTCATTCTAGATGTGCAATATACATTTAAAGAAACCAATTGTGTATATAATACAAGCAGCTTTGACCTACATTTTTCTTTTCCAAGGGTGAGGTTTGTAGTGACAGATAGGACTGCAGTGAATTGAGTAGAATGATATATAATGCAAGACACTGTGACATCTCTTAAGATGACCAAGAACGATGTTTAACTGCAATCTTCCACGGTTTTGTAGACTGACAAGAAGAAGAAAAAATTGCTGTTTAAGGAAACCTGTTGACTTTTATAGCTCAGAATTGATTTCAGTCACAGCAGTTGCTTCATCTTTATATCCTAAAAAGGGCTGGCTCTGTAGGACAAATAGAAAGACACAGGAAACTTCACAGTGTCCCATCTGTGAGATAACACTGTGATGACAATAGGAGATGGTAAGTGAGCAAAACTCATTCATTGTTACATAAAATATAGAATTCACAAAGCTCTCGCATTTCAAATGTAATTTTGTTCATATGACAATTTTTCAGATTCTTTGTGTACTAGTTGAGAAAAATCCATATGTTATCAATGAGTATTATATCAGCAAATAAAGAGTCATTTAATCATCCAAGTATATCAAAGATGCTTTTATCTCTCAAGATGTAAGGTACATGTTAAATTGATAATTTAAACAAAAAGTCTACATTTTAAATATACTTGCAATCAGTTGAAAAATGAACAGGTTAGTGATCACTGTCATCAATATTTTTCTTGTCTCCCAAGTAATAAAAATGATATAGGGCCACACATGCATTTAAGAATGTTGACTGAAAGTCCTTGGAAGAAGAATAGTTAAGATTGAGCGACCAGCAGCAAGGTGGCCAGCACTCTGCCAAGGGCTTCATCGCCTGACAGCTTCCCTCCACTGGATACGAGTCATGGGCCAGGCATTGTGCCAGGCACTTCACCTTTATAGAGTGTTTTTATACACATTTAAACATTACATCAAATCCAAGGTGTATAGAAGAGATAGATCTAGAGCTCAAACTCGTGTTTGTACAATCTAAAAGCCTATTCTCTTTCTAAAATATCACATTGCTTCTTCTAATTTTAATTATTTAAAGCTAACACGAGTTCAAAAAGGGTGTTGCCTGTGTTCTTCTCTAGGATTTTGATGGAATCTTGTCTCACATTTAGATCTTTCATCCATTTTGAGTTTATCTTTGTGTATGGTGAAAGAGAGTGGTCTAGTTTCATTCTTCTGCATGTGGATGTCCAATTTTCCCAGCACCATTTATTGAAGAGACTGTCTTTCTTCCAGTGGATAGTCTTTCCTCCTTTATCGAATATTAGTTGCCCATAAAGTTCAGGGTCCACTTCTGGATTCTCTATTCTGTTCCACTGATCTATGTGTCTGTTTTTGTGCCAGTACCACACTGTCTTGATGACCACAGCTTTGTAGTACAACCTGAAATCTGGCATTGTGATGCCCCCAGATATGGTTTTCTTTTTTAAAATTCCCCTGGCTATTCGGGGTCTTTTCTGATTCCACACAAATCTTACAATAATTTGTTCTAACTCTCTGAAGAAAGTCCATGGTATTTTGATAGGGATTGCATTAAACGTGTATATTGCCCTGGGTAACATTGACATTTTCACAATATTAATTCTGCCAATCCATGAGCATGGAATATTTTTCCATCTCTTTGTGTCTTCCTCAATTTCTTTCAGAAGTGTTCTATAGTTTTGAGGGTATAGATCCTTTACATCTTTGGTGAGGTTTATTCCTAGGTATCTTATGCTTTTGGGTGCAATTGTAAATGGGATTGACTCCTTAATTTCTCTTTCTTCAGTCTCATTGTTAGTGTATAGAAATGCCACTGACTTCTGGGCATTGATTTTGTATCCTGCCACGCTACCGAATTGCTGTATGAGTTCTAGCAATCTTGGGGTGGAGACTTTTGGGTTTTCTATGTAGAGTATCATGTCATCGGCGAAGAGGGAGAGTTTGACTTCTTCTTTGCCAATTTGAATGCCTTTAATGTCTTTTTGTTGTCTGATTGCTGAGGCTAGGACTTCCAGTACTATGTTGAATAGCAGTGGTGAGAGTGGACATCCCTGTCTTGTTCCTGATCTTAGGGGAAAGGCTCCCAGTGCTTCCCCATTGAGAATGATATTTGCTGTGGGCTTTTCATAGATGGCTTTTAAGATGTCGAGGAATGTTCCCTCTATCCCTACACTCTGAAGAGTTTTAATCAGGAATGGATGCTGTATTTTGTCAAATGCTTTCTCTGCATCCAATGAGAGGATCATATGGTTCTTGGTTTTTCTCTTGCTGATATGATGAATCACATTGATTGTTTTACGGGTGTTGAACCAGCCTTGTGTCCCAGGGATAAATCCTACTTGGTCATGGTGAATAATTTTCTTAATGTACTGTTGGATCCTATTGGCCAGTATCTTGTTGAGAATTTTTGCATCCATGTTCATCAGGGATATTGGTCTGTAATTCTCCTTTTTGGCGTGGTCTTTGTCTGGCTTTGGAATTAAGGTGATGCTGGCTTCATAGAACGAATTTGGAAGTACTCCATCTCTTTCTATCTTTCCAAACAGCTTTAGAAGAATAGGTATGATTCCTTTTTGAACTCGGCCATAGTAACTTCTTGCAAGATACATCCACAAAGGCAAAAGAAACAAAAGCAAAAATGAACTATTGGGACTTCATCAAGATAAGAAGCTTTTGCACAGCAAAGGATACAGTCAACAAAACTCAAAGACAACCTACAGAATGGGAGAAGATATTTGCAAATGACATATCAGATAAAGGGCTAGTTTCCAAGATCTATAAAGAACTTATTAAACTCAACACCAAAGAAACAAACAATCCAATCATGAAATGGGCAAAAGACATGAAGAGAAATCTCACAGAGGAAGACATAGACATGGCCAACATGCATATGAGAAAATGCTCTGCATCACTTGCCATCAGGGAAATACAAATGAAAACTACAATGAGATACCACCTCACACCAGTGAGAATGGGGAAAATTAACAAGGCAGGAAACAACAAATGTTGGAGAGGATGCGGAGAAAAGGGAACCCTCCTACACTGTTGGTGGGAATGTGAACTGGTGCAGCCACTCTGGAAAACTGTGTGGAGGTTCCTCAAACAGTTAAAAATATACCTGCCCTACGACCCAGCAATTGCACTGTTGGGGATTTACCCCAAAGATACAAATGCAATGAAACGCCGGGACACCTGCACCCCGATGTTTCTAGCAGCAATGGCCACTATAGCCAAACTGTGGAAGGAGCCTCGGTGTCCAACGAAAGATGACTGGATAAAGAAGATGTGGTTTATGTATACAATGGAATATTACTCAGCCATTAGAAATGACAAATACCCACCATTTGCTTCAACGTGGATGGAACTGGAGGGTATTATGCTGAGTGAAGTAAGTCAGTCGGAGAAGGACAAACATTATATGTTCTCATTCATTTGGGGAATATAAATAATAGTGAAAGGGAAAATAAGGGAAGGGAGAAGAAATGTGTGGGAAATATCAGAAAGGGAGACAGAACGTAAAGACTGCTAACTCTGGGAAACGAACTAGGGGTGGTAGAAGGGGAGGAGGGCGGGGGGTGGGAGTGAATGGGTGACGGGCACTGGGTGTTATTCTGTATGTTAGTAAATTGAACACCAATAAAAAAAGAAAAAAAGAAAAAAAAAATAAAGCTAACACGAACCGTGTATCAGAAAGATTGAAGGTGGCTTTTCTTAAAGATTTAGCCAATTTTTATAAGTCCCTCCTCCAAACCCCAAATCTGTAAAGCTTCTTAAAGAGTCCCTTGGGAATCCAGAATGATTTCTGCTGCAACTTTTAATATTCAATTTGGCCAATTCCACTATGTTTGTTCCCATCCTCATTGCTTGTCCACATTCACTGGTATAGAAAGTATATGGTTAAAATGACTTTTATAAGTCAAGACAGATAATCAACTCATCTTATGAATGAAAGATAAGTCTGACATCAGTCTCTTAAGTACTAATGTCAGACTTATATGCAAGTTGCTCAGAAGTCACGCTTTCCCTTGACATGTTAATGTCAGCATACCCAATAACTGAATCTGTGGTAGATCACAGCAGCATTCAATAGAAAGTCATACAATACCCAGTGCCTCTTGACTCCGTAGGACGGTGTCCTGTCATGGAGTGCATATTATACAATTCTCTCCAATATTCGTGTTTTGTTTGGGTTCCCATATCAGCCTCAATTCTCCCTGTAGCCCCATTCTATCAAACTACCTTTAATATATATCAATATAATATAATATATACTGTATTCAAGTACAATACATAAACAATGCAGAACTTGGCTTGATGAATTTTTGTAATTTGAACATTCCTGTGTACCTAGAACCCAGGTAGGTACAATAGAATGTTTCCAGTACTTGATAAAGTTCTTCTAGTCACTGCCCTCTTCCAAGGTTACGCATGCTCCACACTTCTGACAACAAGTTAAATTTGTGATGTTTATTAATTTTATAGAAAAGTAATCACACAGCACATTGTTTTAATTGCATATGCCTTCTTTCTTTTAACATTATGATTCTGAGTTTCCATGAGTCATACTTCATCCATGAACAGATTGTTCCATATTTCCTTGAAGTAAAGTACTCTCTTTTATTTCCCATTCTATTGTTAATGGGCATTCTTGTACATGTCATTGGTGAAAATATATAAGCATTTTTCCTGGCTAATGCTCAGGAGCAGCATTGCTGGTCATGGGACATAGATTTGTTAAAAGTTAGTAGATACCACCAAATAATTCTCAAAAATCATTAATCTTTACCAGCCATGTATATAAGATCCAATTGTTTAAGATCCTTGTTGATACTCTATCTTTTCTTGTTAGTTAAAATCATGTTGCTATAATATACATTTCACTAATGGCTAATGAAACTGAGCAGTTTTATTTACTTATTGGTGATGTCTGTACCTTCTTTTGGAAGGTAACTTTTCAATCTTTTTGCCTGTTTTTCTGAGTTGTCTATTGGATAAACGTAGTGTAGAAGATTTTACATATTATGGGTGTGAATATTTTGTCAGATATGTGTACTAAAATCCCTTTACCTACTGTGTGACCTCCCTTTACAATCTTTTGATAACATCTTTGGATGTTGTTTTAGTGGATTGGTTGCAAAAGAGCCTAAGGCTTAAACAGTCTATTGCAATGTCATTTCTTGTCACACTTTTGCAGAATGAGAGGCTATGGATAATGTTTGTATCACAACATCCATGATTGTCACACTGGTACTGTGTCAGCAAGTCAGTTCATAGATTGCATTTATGATAACACGACTGGTGCTGGTTGGGATTTTTCCTTTCCATGACAGCAGTAATTTGCTTCTGTTTATGTGTTATTATATAAACATGAAAATGATAGACACAAAGGTATTTCACAACATGTTGGTAAATAATTCACAGTTCTATATGTTGATTTCTAAACATAATGACACAGTCATCTCTTCACATCTCATTATAACAATTTCCTAAGATATTTGTTTCCATGACTCTAGAATAAAAATATTGTTTTCCTCAGACTTCTGATGAAAGCATAAGAAACTGAAGATAAATTTAGCATAGAGAGAAAATCCAACAAGGTGCTCACAAAGAATTATTAAATACAACGTGGATTCTATTTTTGCAATATTTAATTTATCAACAAACAGAACAAAATAATAGAGACAGGCCCATACATGCAAATTAGAGGAAGACCAACTTTCATTCAGCAAAGATGACAAAACAGCTTGACAAAAGCTGCCCAAGACGGGATGGACAGTGACAGGGATAGTGGGAGGAGATCAGGGAATAACTATACAAGAATAAATTGATCCATTCATTAGCTATGATATAATAAATATATCCAATATTCAACAGTATTTTTTCTAATATAAGTGCATTTTGAGTTTCTTTCCATCACTGAAATTGTGTGACTCAGTGACTATATATATAAAAAAAAAATCCCTCACTTTGGTAGACCAACACTTTCAAAACAATTATGTGTCAAATTATTTTCTAACAGGCAAATATTGGGCACCCGGGTGGCTCAGTTGGTTAACCACCGACTCCTGATTTCAGCTCAGGTCATGATCTCAGGGTCTTGCTTTGGGCTCTGTGCTAGGTGGATTCTGCATTAGATTCTCTTTCTTCCTCTGCCCCTCCCCAATGTGAACTCATGTGCTCTCTTTCTCTCTCTCTAATAAAATCAATCAATAAAAATCAATCAATAAAAGGTAAATCTTATCCAGTCACTGATTTACATTTTATATTGGTGTTAGAGGGTACTGGTATAATTGGTGTAACACGCGGTCCTGGTAAAAAAACATTAAGTCAAGAAGTTTTAGTGAAGACAAAAGAGTAGATCTCATGAGGTGCTGAACACCCTTCTAAATTGTCAGTACTCTAAGTATTTAAAGCTTACCTCCAAAGTTTGTAATTTATTATTTTATATTTATGTGTTCAAATAGAATTCCTAGCATCACCTGTCTACCAATTGAGAGAACATTCAGAGAATTCAGAGAGTATTCAATACTTGGAGATTCCTGAGTCCATGTCCACCCCTGTCAGAGTTGTGCTTATTTTTCTGGCACTATTATACTAGCTTAACTTATAAATAGTATGACTTTGAATGTATTGATACCCAAATGTTCTAGAACTAAGTACTATTTGGAAGTTGTTCTTTAAAAAGTACTAGTAATAATAGTACACCTTGAAGTTAGAAATACAATAAAAAGTTGTATAATTATAAAATTTGAAAGACAGTAAATCCATTAATAATAAAGTTATATCCATTTTTCTTAAAAGATGATCTATCATACTTTGTATTTATGCTATAGAAGACTCCATGCTTCAGTCACACACATGTACACACAGACACACATGCACACACAATTTTGGAAGTATTTTGGATTTTGGCATTTATAATAGCCTATGTAAGCCTAGCAAATGAGTGTGGAAGACATTAATTAAGATATGTTATTTTGGAAGGCATAACACAAATGTATTTTTTGGAAGTTTATGACATGATTTATAAACACAAACATGCATCTGTGTATATTACTTGTCTCAGAAAGCAATTATCCACCAACTTCCTGAAGAAATGCACAGCATTGCTATGACACTTGGCACTGCAGTGACAAATCTTCTATCATGAGCTAAACAGATCATCAACATTGCTAAATTTGCAAGGACCCTACGATGTTAATTTTCTAAGACAGCGGAGGGTTCTATTCTTTTATATATTTTTAAACAATATGATTTATTATGAAGTTTCTTATGAGTTATACATAATAACTCCTAGAAATTAGAAAAACAGAGAAAATTCCAGCTGCATGAAAAGAACACATTCGAAAGCAGAAATGCTTTCCTGTACAGCTGTGGGAATATATCTTATTTTCTTGGGTCTCCATGGTTTTGATATTACCTAAACCGTGGCATGCCTATATTCCTGGAAGCTAATATTTGTCTTTTTTTCCACTATTAGATTAGATGGCTTTCAAAATAAGGAATAAAATATTAACGTTTTGAAAGTCTATACAGTGCCAGAAAGAATCCCTTATGTATAATAGTTGCTCAATAAATATTAATTGAAATTGCATTTCATTGTGCTTTTAATGCATCTAACAATGCATAAAGCAGGTTTTTCTTTCATTTTTATTTTTTCTTTGTATTTTTAGATTGGCAAAATACATTAGGCAGACTAAAAACACCTTTAATAAAGTAATTTTTAATATGCTTCTCTAACCCCAGAGAATCTTTTAATAAAGAGATTAAAGTGTTGAATTTTTACGGCATGCACTCAAGGGGACAATGTGTGACCCTGGTGACTAATTTAGAGCAGCGTTTTATTGCAGTACATTGGGCGCTGGATGCTAATTACATCAGTTAGAACATTTTCTTAGCATTATCCATTCATGAGGAAGTCAAATACATAGGGGACAGAATTTAAAATAACCTTTAAAAGAAAAAAGAAAAGAGAATAAAATATTTAACTGGGAACATATATTACAAGTTAAGAATCTTCACTTAAGATTTACCCATTAGAGTCATAGCATTATCAATTTCCCCTTCTGACTTGTACGCTCCTATAGAAACACACAGATAATGTATGTCTCTATCTACTACACATAGGTTTTTGTGTACTTTGAAAACCACAGTTCCCGTAAAAGGAATCACAGTATTATTTCACCACTCTGGAATATTTTCTTTTCACTGTGAAAAATTATGGTTGTGACAATTTTGCTTCTATATATTGCATTAATTTATTAAATGTGTCCCAGTTTTAGGAGGTCATTTTAGAATGACCATGAAAATTAGAATGGTCTCAAGTTAACAGACCTGAACGAATAGGACATGTCAGTTAAAAGCTGGGATACAAAAAAAAAAAAAAAAAAAGCTGGGATACAGTCTTCATAAATGTCACATATGATGTTCCTTGCTTGCAAAGGAAAGTTGTGTTGATAGTTTTATTCTCTGGCTTTTAGATCAGTTGTTGGTACAGGCAATAAGCCAACTTATGGAGAATGAACTTTCTGTAATAAAGGGAGATATCTCCACTGGATGACCAACATGGATGAATGGAAAATGGCCTCTGAGACCCTCACAACCTATAACTCCCCAGGTCATTTATCTTAACCAACTTAGAGGTTAAGATAAGTCATTTAATATTTCAATGACTCAGTAATTTCTTTCTTTCTTTCCTTTTTTTTTTTTTTTTTTTACTTAGAGAAAGTCTTTCCAGTTTATTTTAGTTGCTTTTAATTTGATTTTAAATGGTGGAAGGATATACCAGAGCAGAGAGAGAGAGTCTATTACTGACATTTATTTTCTAAAATTTAATGTACTAAGGGGAATGGAGATACATAAAATGAATAGTTCAGAATGGCAATTTCTACTCATTTCTCAGATCAGAGAGAAAGTGAAGATTCCCTGATGCTCTGGAGGAAAGAAAACAAGGGTAGAAGACCGAGTTTGATTGAAGAGAAGTGGTTTAAGAACTCTGTTCCCTGATGCCTCTGATCCCTGATTCTAGTCTACTCCTGTCTCAAAACTAGTAAACCACGTGCAGATTCTGAGGGTACCTTCGCAAGAAACTGGAGAGCCAAGGGCATAGTGAGGTCAAGCATAAAGTTCTAGATATTCTCAGAGATAGAGCCATGCTTTGGCCAGGAAACAAAGTAACACATGATTCTCAATCTCCAGACTCTGGTGTTGAAGCAGCAGAGAAAGCAGCCAGAAGGAAGTATCCAGATGTTCAACACTGAGGCACCTTTTTGTGTCTGTCTTTGTGGATCATTGACTAAAAAAGATCAGGTTTCTTAGAACATAGTGGACACTCGGGGAGGAAAAAAAAAGAACTATTTCTTTCTAAGGTGCTTTGGAACCATGCATCCCTTCCAAAAGTAACATGCAACCCTAGGAAACATATGTAGGATAGCTGGATTACAAGGAACTGATGTTTAGGTTCTGAATCTGATTTTGAGAAATAAAAAGATTGAAATTAAATAGAAAATAATACAGAAAAGATACAGTTCATACAGGTCTAAATTGTTGACAGAGAGTGCTCTATGAAAGGCACCACTCTAGGTGTGGGAGAGACAATGGTGACACAAGAAGCACAAATGCCATCATCAGAGAGTTTCCCTTTGTCTAGGGAGACAAACGTTCAATCATGAATCCTTTAACATATGAAAATAAAAGTCCAATTGTTGTTACACCGTATATCAAAATGATTTATTTGTGTGTATTTGTTGGTTTTGTTCTTGGTAACAGAGAAAACTTTTCTGAAAATTTTACATTTTACTGAGAGAGGAAGAATGAATATGAGTCATTTAGATAGAACCAGAGGAGAAGAGAGTTCTGAAAAGGAAAACACACACACACACACACACACACACACACACACACATACATCCTGAGGTTGGAAATAATTTTATACTTGCCAAGTATAAGGCATGGAAGCCACTATGGAGGGAAAATGATGAGTCTAGATTAAAGATGGGACAGGAGTGGTGGACAGGTGCCAGATCCAGTAGGAGCTGAAAGACAGTACTGTGAACCGTTTACATGAGCATAAGAGCAATGTGTTGCCATTGGAATATTTTGATCTGGAGGAGACAACACCTGATTTATGTTTGAAGAAGACCACTGTGATTAATGTGCATAGAGGAAGTTGAGAGAGTGGGAATCCTGGAATTAAGAAAACCAGTAAGAACTTGTTTATCTGGCAAGTGTAATCTGTCTTCAAATAGAATGATGGTAGTGGAGATGAAAAGTAAAGAAGGAAAGAGAAGAGATTTTGTCATTTGTGGAGAAGAGACTAAGATAATGGATTTACTATGTAGAATTAACACAATGAAATGATTGGACAAAGCAGGGGAGCAAGAGGCAGTGTCAAGGGCCAGACAGACCGAAGTTTCTGGATTTTATAGCTGGATGATGTTCATGCCATTCATCTAGATATACACTGGTGATTCTCAGTTTTGGGGCTTCTTGCTAAAATAGATATTCTATTCTATTCTATTCTATTCTATTCTATTCTATTCTATTCTATTCTATTCTATCAAAATACCATGGACTTTCTTCAGAGAGTTGGAACAAATTATTTTAAGATTTGTGTGGAATCAGAAAAGACTCCAAATAGCCAGGGGAATTTTAAAAAAGAAAACCATAGCTGGGGGCATCACAATGCCAGATTTCAGGTTGTACTACAAAGCTGTGGTCATCAAGACAGTGTGGTACTGGCACAAAAACAGACACATAGATCAATGGAACAGAATAGAGAATCCAGAAGTGGACCCTCAACTTTATGGTCAACTAATATTCGACAAAGGAGGAAAGACTATCCACTGGAAGAAAGACAGTCTCTTCAATAAATGGTGCTGGGAAAATTGGACATCCACATGCAGAAGAATGAAACTAGACCACTCTCTTGCACCATACACAAAGATAAACTCAAAATAGATGAAAGATCTAAATGTGAGACAAGATTCCATCAAAATCCTAGAGGAGAACACAGGAAACACCCTTTTTGAACTTGGCCACAGCAACTTCTTGCAAGATTCATCCATGAAGGCAAGAGAAACAAAAGCAAAAACGAACTATTGGGACTTCATCAAGATAAGAAGCTTCTGCACAGAAAAAGAAACAGTCAACAAAACTAAAAGACAACCTACAGAATGGGAGAAGATATTTGCAAATGACCTATCAGATAAAGGGCTAGTTTCCAAGATCTATAAAGAACTTATTAAACTCAACAGCAAAGAAACAAACAATCCAATCATGAAATGGGCAAAAGACATGAACAGAAACCTCACAGAGGAAGACATAGACATGGCCAACATGCACATGAGGAAATGCTCCGAATCACTGGCCATCACGGAAATACAAATCAAAACCACAATGAGATCCCACCTCACCCCAGTGAGAATGGGGCAAATTAACAAGGCAGGAAACAACAAATGTTGGAGAGGATGTGGAGAAAAGGGAACCCTCTTACACTGTTGGTGGGAATGTGAACTGGTGCAGCCACTCTGGAAACCTGTGTGGAGGTTCCTCAAAGAGTTAAAAATAGATCTGCCCAGGACCCAGCAATTGCACTGCTAGGGATTTACCCCAAAGATACAGATGCAATGAAACGCCGGGACACCTGCACCCCAATGTTTATAGCAGCAATGGCCACAATAGCCAAACTGTGGAAGGAGCCTCGGTGTCCATCAAAAGATGACTGGATAAAGAAGATGTGGTCTATGTATACAATGGAATATTACTCAGCCATTAGGAATGACAAATACCCACCATTTGCTTCGACGTGGATGGAACTGGAGGGTATTATGCTGAGTGAAATAAGTCGATCGGAGAAGTACAAACATTATATGTTTTCATTCATTTGGGGAATATAAAAAATATTGAAAGGGAATAAAGGGGAAAGGAGAAAAAATGAGTGGGAAATATCAGAAAAGGAGACAGAACATGAGAGACTCCTAACTCTGGGAAACGAACTAGGGGTGGTAGAAAGGGAGGTGGGCGGGGGGTGGGGGTGACTAGGTGATGGACACTGAGGGAGGCACTTGATGGGATGAGCACTGAGTGTTATTCTATATGTTGGCAAATAGAACACCAATAAAAAATAAGTAAAATAAAATAAAATAATAAAATAGAGATTCTGACTCATTAGACCTGAGGCAGGCCTAATCTGCATTTCTAAGAAGCACATAGGTGATGCTAGTGATGCTGGTCCTCACTGTGCACTTTGATCAGGGTGGATGCAGAAAACACGGAGGAGAGGTAGGATGACGCTGACTCAACAAGTTCAAGTTGGAATGTGCCAGCATCTGAGGTACAATGGCACATACAAGTGGAAGTTACCCCAAGATAATTGGTATTAGGCTGATTAATTAACCAGTGATTTTGAAACAATATACCAAAAATGAGGACATGCCAACTGTAGATTAAATGCTTAGTAGACAGGATCTGGCTCCATCATCAAGCTTGTGATTGAATTAAATAGGTTATTTGATCCTTTTCCCTGCCTATATATGACATCATTTTAGGTACACTTAGATGCATGGATTCATCTAAGCTTATAATTTTTTTTTACTTCTTTCTGTTGTTACAACAGTATCACATTTTGAAAATTCCAAAGATTATGGAATATAGGTCATTTCATAAAAAATAAGCATGTAACCTGTGTCTGACTTACTATTGATTCAATAATCATTTGCTACGTCAATAAGTGACTGTGAATTGTATTAGTTACTGCTCACTTGGCTCTTGATTTGGGTCTTTCCTTTTGTTTTGTAATCTGTACATTCTCATATTTTAAAAAAAGTGAAAAAGGATTCTTTAAAACAATTTTAACTTAATTAGCCACTAAACTCAGTACCACAGCACAAGCTGCTCTCAACACCTAAACATTACTGATGATAGGTATTTATATCAACTTTGAGACCCAGTGAACAGATGGGAAATCACTGCAACTCCATGAGTCTGACTGGGAGACAGGTAATTCCCAGTAGGATGTATTTAGTAGCATGAAAAATTAAATCAGAGGTCGCTAAAATTCAAACTATTTAGCTATTTCATAGAAGAGTTAACTCATTACTTTTTTTTTAAATGTAGCACTTCCAGAGAGGAAAATTGCCTTCCCATATTAACCAAACTCCTTAAAGTCTTGTGGTTCAATAATACTAGGGTCCAAGAGGCATCATGTAAAGGGAAACCCTGATTCTTCAGAGAAGTCCTCTGATGGCCTCTTTCCATGAAATAAACAGAAAATCAGCTTATGTAAGATTCACTAGAAATGAGCATTTTAAAATTCCAAAGGTTTCTCTTAGGTAATCCAGAATGAAAGCACAATTATTCGAATCAACCTTAGTTTCTTAGCTATGAAACTAAAATGTATTCATTTCTAATAGATTTATTGTGACATTTAATCATCTGGTATTTTTTTATCCCAGGGTTTAAACACTTAAACATCTGTTATTATCAAACAGCTTGAAGATAACTGCTGTTTTTAGATAATACCAAGCAAAGTTAAAATAAACAGATCAAAACAAATAGAACAAATTAATCTTCCATAAAAGCATCTTAATGCTAACATTTCTTATTTTAATTAGTTTTCTCTTCAAATTGTAGGTAGGCCATTGCAAGTTAAATTATCTTTAATTAGACTTTTTAATCTTTAAATTTCAATCATTTTGATCCATAATAATCCACTTAGATTGAAAATTATCTTCTCTGGTTTACTTAATTTTGAAAATGCTACATATATCGCTTGTAATATTTTTTGCTAATTATAATTTGACACTGATATGTTTGTGAAGAATGACATATCACTACAATTAAAATAACTATAGATTTGCAATATAATTTTGAAATGCCATAAATATGGTTGATTAAATTATCCAGAATAAGGGAGACAAAGGAAGTCTTTTGTCTGACATTTTTTTAAACAAAATAACATCCACCTTCTAAAAGTACTCTTTGGCAATATCAAGAATAGAAATTTGTCTAACCTCAAAGACTTACTTTTCTAACAAATAATCAGTTGTCTTCACATTACGGCAAAATCAAAATATAGGAACAATTGTGGATGGAGGAAAAGATGAGAAAGTAAAAATTTAAAAATAAGAAAATTCTATGGAAAACATAGGTACATCAGTGACTTGTCTATGGTAATTACCAAATATGGGAACATCTCTATGATAATTTATAATTCCTAATAATCTAGGAATATAAAATATAATATATGATGTATTAATTATATTAATCATATTATAATTATTATAATTATAATACATAATATTATAAATATAGAATTATATTGTAATTATAATTATTATTAATATTATATAATATATAATATAATTTAGACTGAAATTGGATATCCATGTTTTTTCCCAAATGCTCAATCATTGGTGACTGAGGGGACTCACTCCTTTCACATAGTCAATCTCAAGGAACAAGGGAAGGAAAAGTATGAAAATAAGGAGAAAATTGTGTGTAAATCTCAGGGAGACTAAGACTGATATGAACTAGTGTTTTGGTGTAAACTATGCTGTCCTCTAGGCCTAGCCATAGTCCTCTTTTATTTTTATTTATTTATCCTTTTATTTTTTAGAGAGAGAGTGTGAGTGAGTTGTGGGGCAGGGAGATAAAGAGGGAACGAGTTTTAGGCAGGCTTCACATGCAGCGTGGAGCCCTACGTAGGCTTGATCCAAGACTATGAGATCAAGACCTGGGTTGAAGTCAAAAGTCAGGGGCTTAACTGACTGAGCCACCCAGTCATGCCATGCTCATGCCATTTCCCTGTTGATCAGAGTATTAGGATGAGTACTTTGAGTAGTAAAAGCAAGGAAGTGGCAGACAGCCTTGAGGGTGGAAGTAAGAAAAACAAGGTCACTTTTCACCTGTTTCTCCTGATCCCAGGAATGACAGATTACAATGCCAGGACTCTAGATCATGGCTTACAGTGAAGTCTTCTGAGAGAAGAGTTTTAAATTCCAGTGTCCAAGGCACACCCCCAACCAATTAAATCAGAATATCTGACTATTGGATTTTCTTCCTGTATTACACTTACTAGGATATCTAATACAAAACTGAAAAAGAAAAAAAAGATAATGGTTTTAAAAGGAAGATTTTCACACTTCATCCTTAAGGATGATATTTGCCATACATTAATTTTGTAGACACCATTTGTCAAATATTTATCAAAAATTAGCATTTAATTCTATCAAGTGCCCTTTGTTTGCATCTATTGTGATGCTCAAAAATGTTCCCTCATCTGTCAGTGCAGTGAATTTTCTTTATTGGTTTTTAAAAGTCATACTCATTTAGGATTTCTGTAACATAAATTACCCAGTAAGTTTTATTCATTTAATGTATTGACTAGATAAGCTAATATTTCCTTTAGGATCTTTTGAATGTTATTTATTAGCTCATTGGCTTATACATTTAACACAAAATCTGCAATTTTATTTCCAAGAACATGATAACCTCATAACCAAATTGAATTATTCCCATTTTCTCTTTTCTCAGGAAGAATTTTATGTAACATAAGTTAAGTCTTAAATATTTGAAAGAAGTCAGCAGTACTGACATGAAGATGACTTTCTGGGAAGATTTTTAAATACAGATTCAATTCGCTTCATAATTTTATATTTACATTTTTCTTTTGGGAGAGTTTGGTGGTTTATGTTTTTCTATGAATTTACGTGTTGCTTCTAAATCTTAAATGTACTGATAAAGTTATTTTTATTTTTAATGAGTATTCAAGGGTTAATCTGCTTTCTCCTCTCTGAGCTTTATTGAAATTCAATGAACATTCTAAAAGTTCATATACTTATTGTATACAGTTTGATGAGCTTGTATATATGCATACACCCATGATACCTTCTACAATTAAGGTACTAAACATTCCTATACCTCCAAAAATTCCTTGTGTCCTTTTGTGTATGTACTTGTGTGTATGTGTGTGTGTGTGTGTGTGTGTAAAATAAGAACACTTAATATGAGAACTATCTTCTTAACATACTTTAAAGAGTACAGTACTGTGTTGAGAACTATAGGTACTGTGCTGTACAGCAGATCTCTAGAAATTACTCATCTTTGTATAATTGAAACTTTATACATATTGAGCATCAATTCCTCATTTTAAAAAATCTGTCTATAGGGTACAGGTTATGAACTAAATGTTTTGTATCTCCCTGCAAATTCATGTGTTGAAACCTATTCTCCAAAGTGATATTTTTTTAGGGTTGGGGGCAATCATGAGGATAGAATTATTGCCCTTATAGAAGAGATCACAGAGAGTCCTTTGCCCTTTCTTCTCTGTGAGGACCAGTGAGGAGATGGCCATCTATGAACCAGGAGGCAGATCCTCACCAAACATCAAACCTGTTAACACTTTGGTCTTGGACTTCCCAGCCTCTAGAACTGTGAAAAGCTTTTTTTTTTCTCTATAAGCCTCTCAACTTATGATACTTTGTTATAGCAGCCTGAACACACTCAGTCTATTCTATGACTCTCCTTTTTTCTTGACACTTATTACTTGTCATTTTGTCCTTCTGTTCTTGATCAATCTTGCCATAATCTTTTCATAATTTTGTGAAATTGTGTCTCATAATTAATGTCAAGTAATGTTTCGAGCAACACAATTTGAGATTTCTTGATCTTTTGGTTTGGGTAACTATTTCATTGATTTATATTCTTATTGTCATATTTTTATTGATATTTTCTTTGTTTTTTGTTTATTTATTTATGCATCCTAACTTTTGGGGATATTTCTTTAGTTAATTGATTTCTAGCATTTTTTTTTAATTCATGAGAGACACAGAGAGAGAGAGGCAGAAACACAGGCAGAGGGAGAAGCAGGCTTCCTTTGGGGAGCCCAATGTAGAACTTGAACCCAAGACCCCAGGATGATGCCCTGAGCCAAAGGCAGATGCTCAACCACTGAGCCACCCAGGTGTCCCAATTTCTAGCATTTCTTTCACAATATATACATTTAATACTATTAATTTACCTCTAACAGAATAATTTTAATGTTTCTCATGAGTTTTGCTATATTGCATTTTCAATATTATTGAGTACAACAACTTTTTCTAGTTTTCGTTGTGACTTGTCTCATAATTAATGGATTATATTGAAATAGAAGTTAATGCTTAATTTCTGCATTTTCTTTTTCTATTCTTTTCTGCCATCTTGTGAGTTAGTTGAACTTTTTGGAAGTCCCATTTTGATTTCCCTATAGGTTTGAGTGTCTCTTCTTATAGTTTTTTTTTAACTGACTGCTCTACATAATAATAATATGCACATAATTTAAGACAGTCTGCTGATGTCATCCCCTTACGAGCTGAATGATATCTAAAAACCTTAAATCACTTTAATTCCTTTACCTTCCCTCATATATATATATATTACAATTATATATATATATATATATATATATATATATATATATATATATAACTGTCTTAAAATTTCCCTCTACATACAAGTAGAAGCATACAAGAAGGTATTAACAGTTTTTCTTCACCATTCAGTGTAATTTAGAAATCTCAATGTCTGTGGTCTTTACCCACATTTTTAGTTACCTAGTTCTTTCTTCCAACTATGTTGAGAAGAATGAATGAATGAATGAATGAATGAAAGAATAAGTCAATCAATCAATCAATCATTTCCTTTCCATTCAGAGAACTTTGGGGTTTTGTTGTTGTTGTTGTTTTGTTTTTAGCCTAAATCTACTGATTATAAAGTCTCTTAGTTTTCCTTTATCTGATAGTGTTTTGATTTCCCCCTCATTCTTCAATAAAATTTTTGATGGCTATAAGATTCTGGATTGACATTTCTTTTATTGCCACATTTAATAAATATAGTGCCATTTCGTCTCTTTGTTAAAAATGCTCTGTATTCACATTAAAAAAATACAAACTCTTCTATAGGCAAGATGTTACTTTTCACTGACAGCTTTCAAGGTATTCTCTTTGTCCATAGTTTTCAAATATTTATTTTGATATGTCCTGATATTAATTTGGATTTATACTGTTTGAGGTAGACTAAGCCTCTTGAATCCGTAGGTTTATGTCTCATGACAAATTTGGATTTTTTTCAGCCATTATTTCTTCAGGTAACTTTTCAGCCTTTCTTTCTTCTTGGTATTGTGCAGAGACATTGATGACATGAACATGAAATCTTTTGCTGTCATCCACATGTCCCTGAGGCTCTCTTCAGATTCCTTATTCTATTTTCTTTCTGTGGATCGTATTGGGTAATTTCTATTGCTCCACCTTCCAGTTCATTGATTCTTTTCTCCATCATCTGTCTCACAGCCCATCCAATGAGCTTTTTATGTAGGGTACTGTATTTTTTTCATTTCTAACAATTTGGTTTTTCTTGATCTATTTCTTTGCTGAGACTTTTAAGTCTTTACTGAATGAAGCTTTCTCACTTTTTTTTTCTTTCAATTTTTCCAAGTGTGTTTATAATTGCTCAGTGAAGTATTCTGAGTAAGGTTTCTTCTAAAGAGGCCTGAATGGCACCTGGTTGGCTTAGTCAGTGAAGCATGTGACTCTTGATCTCCGGCTGTAAGTTTGAACCCCACGTGGGTGTAGAGATTCCATTAAATAAATCTTTTTTTTTTTTCTTTTTCTTCTGGTTGTCTTTAGTGTCTGAGTAATTTTCTCATATTTCTCCTATGGCAAAAGAAATGCCTAATGATGCCATCCATTTAACATTAGATCCAAAGACTCAATTAAGAATTATGTCATAATCATGTGATATTCATTTGAAAAAATAATGCACATACTTGGAAATAAAATTAACATTTTATAGAAAATGTTTTACCTATGCATTATTATATTTGATTCATTGTGCATATCTTTTATTAAAATAATATCATTACCATTTTTTAATTAGCAATATTACATACTCATATTACATACTAATACTATGGTGTACCTGTGGGGCACAGCTCACTTGACAAAACCTGAAATCAGTTTGAGCATCATCTTGCTCTTTTTTTTTTTTTTTGTTCTTCTGATTGGTTGTGCAATATTTTTTTTTTTCATGGCAACCACCAAAAGCTCCACAAAATACTATTAAAATATTTTTTTTTTTTTTTTTTTTTTTTTTTTTTTTTTTTTTTTTGAAATACTATTAAAATATTGTGTGAGAGTTAATGTTTTAGCTATGAACTACTTCAAATTAGTAATTTGTGCATCATCTGTCAGAAGTTGCTGTGTGACAAATATTTAAAATAATCGTGAAAGCACTCTGACTTTGCTTTGGTTTGTCTCCACTGACAGTTTAGGAACCAGGGATCCAGGGAAATAAAATCACTCTACATCTCAAAGGATTTTCAAAAACATTCTTTTCCCAAGCAAAAGTAACTAGGTATATAAAGAGACCAGAAATGTGATCGAGAGCTAAAACAAAACAAAATGTAAAGCATCCATAGAGGTTTCAGATTATAGGAAATAGTCATGATGTGTTTTAAAAAAGACACTATGGAATATGGATTCATAAAATATGGGAATTCCAGAATAAGGACTATAATAATTGCCTGAGGAAAGTGAGGATTTATATGATGATTTCTAGTATGATGAACTCAATATTTGCTCTAGACATGAACATAATGCTAGCATAATATCTAAGGGAGGGAGTGTTTCATAAGAAGCCTAAAAATCTGTCTCCACAATAAGTAATCTTAGAACCTTAAATGAATATGAGACTTTTGTTTTACAATCTTTGATAAGCCTTTAATATTTTTTTACCTCCATGGGACGCCTGGGTGGCTCAGCGGTTGAGCGTCTGCCTTTGGCTCAAGATCTGATCCCAGGATCAAGTCCTGCACTGGACTCCTTGAATGGAGCCTGCGTCTCCCTCTGCCTATGTCTCTGCCTCTCTCTCTCTCTCTCTCCCTGTGTCTCTCATAAATAAATAAATAAATAAATAAATAAATAAATAAATAAATATCTTAAAAACATATATATATATTTTTTAACCTCCAAACTGTAAATATTTATCTTGATGACCCTCATGTGAGAATCTGTGCTCCTTCTTACATTTCTATGAGAAAAGGAGCTTTCACTCTCTGTAGTTTGCAGTATAGAACATAATACTTTTTCCTGTTCTTTTTTCTTTAATATAGAACTATATGGCTTACTGAATATGTTCTTTCAAATTTTGTTTACCCCTTTTTGTTTACATTTTGATGAGTCATACACTCCTATAACCTCCTTGCCCCCTCAGCTGGCACTGCTTTAAATAAAAGATAAATTATTTCCCCAGTGCTTGGAAAAGAACAAAAATAATCATGAAAAACAAAAACAAAAACAAGTCCAGGGCTCTTACAGAAATAATAGAAATTGGGGAGAAAATCTCCTAAGACACTACAAAAATGTTTCATCTTTTGAAGTCGCATTTTAGAAACTTGGATTGGGTAAATAGGCAGTTTAGAAAAGCATCAGTAATTAAGTGATGGCAATATGTTAATAGACCATTAAACATCAATAGTTAAATGATGATAAAATATTAATGGCTGTTTCACTGATTAAGCGTAACAAAAATAATGTTTCTTTTGTGAAGATGAAATACTAAAGTGAGGCTAACATTCTCAATCTTGACTTCTGAAAGCATTTATAAAATAACTCCTAATATTTTTATGGATGAGATGGAGAACTGTAGTTAAGTAAAATTGCAGCACACTTTTCTCTCTACCTATTGAAATATGAAATGGTTTTGCTGGAATCATAGCTTTCTTTTTCCTAAAATAGTCCTGAGTCTCTGAGACCTCCCCCTCAGAACACGAGACTCTTTCAACTTAATTTTTCAATTTACCTATTTTCAACTAAACAAATTTCAACATTTTAAATCAGAGTGAATGTTGAAGCAGTTTGTTTTTTGTTTTTGTTTTTATTTTGTTTTTGTTTTTGTTTTGAGAGAGAGGGAGAGAGAGAGAGAGAAAGAGGACCTGTGTGGTGGGGTAGGGGCAGAGCAAGAGGGAGAATCCCAAACGGGCTCTACCCCAGGAGGAGCCCAGAGTGGGGCTGGATCTCAAGACCCTGAGATTGTGACCTGGCCTGAAGTTCAGCCAGTCCCTCAACCAACTGAGTCACCCAGAAGCCCTTGAACCAGTTTTAAGTCACATGTGTGTTGTTAGTAATATCTGAAGGTATGTATTACATGTATGAATTAAAACATTCTGAACAAGAACTAAACATTCTGCTTTTTAACGTTCTATAACTTAATTAACTCTTAGGTTTATAAAAAATGTTTTTTAAAACTTGAAAAGCATTACTTACAAGAACAAAACAAACCCTCAAGAAGATATTTCATGGCATGATATGAGCTTTAAGTTGCACATACGTGGTTCACCATATAAGGTATTGTGAGAACACTAATTTTATATAAAAAAATTAACATTAAGCATGTTTGTTTGTTAGATAGACTTTATTAGTTTTTATTTGTAGTCGTGCTCTCATTATTGTTAGTTCCAAAATATTCAGTGATTGTTTTTGTTTTCTCTTTGATCCAAAATTATTATTTAAAAATTCATGATGAAAGTATTTCATGGTATTTTTATTGCTCTTACTTGTTCTTTACACTTCGTAGTTGGGATCAAGGTTCACCGAATTTCTTTTTTTTTTTTAAGATTTTATTTATTTATTCATGAGAGACACACAGAAAGAGAGAGAGAGAGAGAGAGAGGCAGAGACACAGGCAGAGGGAGAAGCAGGCTCCATGCAGGGAGCCTGATGTGGGACTCGATCTCAGGTCTCCAGGATCAGACCCCGGGCTGAAGGCAGCCCTAAACCACTGAGCTACCTGGGCTGCCCCTTGATGATCTTTTTTATTTTAAAAAGCAGTGCTCAAAACTAAGGCATAGAGGATACAGACTATGATAAATGTTTCTCTTACCTACAAACAATCCATTTGCTTTGAGTACATTTTATCATTTCTTCATGTTTGCTCTGTCAGAGACCAAAGATAGCAAATTGCCTCAAAATTATTTTAAGGTCCTGTCTATTTTTCCAACAGTACCTTTCTGTAGGTAGAAGCCACATCACATGGTTAATAAGTGAATGTAAAAATTATAGCACTGTTATGAGAAAGCTCCTTCTACATCAGAAATCAAGGTCAGAGAGCCCTTCTTCTCCTATTTTCTTTTTTACTTAAAAAGAATTCTGCTTTGATGGTGTATGTCTACTGTATTGTTCTATCACTTAACTTTACTCTTTCTATATCAGCCTTTTTTAGTTGTGTCTCTTGTATACTTCCTCAAGTTGGATTTGCTATTTCCCTACTACAATCTATTACTAAAGTTTCAAATTAATTACTATTTATTATCTCAAGGTCAAATAATGATGAAACAGTAGAACCAGAGTTTAAACATATAACTGCAATTTTTAAGCCTTATAAAACTGGAAACATACATCTTGACTATTACACAACAGATAATAGTTTGCTCTGTCAACTTTATAAAAATGAGCTACAGTATTATCAGTTAGGGGTACCTGCAAGCTGAGTTCTCAAAATTAATGTCTCACTGCCTTATTCCTATTCATGGTTAGTGTTAACTGCAGATCATCAGTGTTTAGCTTGTGTTCCATCTACCAGGTTTTGGTATTATTTGTATGTGATATCAATTACTTTTTAGCTTAAGGTACAGAGAGAAGTGGTTGGCAATCCAAAATCTTCAGGTTGACTGAAAAGCCTGGGGCGTAGGTAATGTGTATCTTGCAGAGACATGGAACAGGCAAGACAAACTCGGCTTGATGCCTCCTGGCAGAAGAGATAAGCAGAAATGGGTGCAGCATCTTCTCCGACATCTTTTCTGTACTGTAATGAAGGTAACATTGATAATTATATAGCTATTAACCATTGGGAGTGATACTACTTCAGTGATATTGGTAAATTTTCAAATTTACAGGAAAAGTTATTCAGCTTAACATCATATAGTTTCTTATCTGAAAAATGTAAATATCACAGTCTGTCTCGGTGGGTTATTATGAGGTGCAGTGAGATCATGAAGGCGGGGATTTAGTAGATATTTACTAAGGCAGATTCCAGGAAATTATTGCCAAGCAAGCCGTGACAAAGCCAAATTATATTTTTAACTATGGGAATTATTACAAATAGCTTCCCTTTTAGAATATCACTCCAATAATTTTAAACCTTAACACAAGAACTCTATGAAGACGATCAAATAGGTAAAATAATGCTAATGATAAGCAAAGTATGGAGTATAGAGGTACGTTTTATTTTTTCATAGCTGACAATCTCATTTTATTTGCATGCTTGAATGTTTAACTTTAGCTTAAAAACTAAACCAGTATTATCAGATAAGTACATTCATTCCAGTTCCATTTTTCCTGTACTAATTATTTATTCCTATTACTTTGCCACACCAGCTGTCCTTCCCTGTAGGAGTTAAGTATTTATTGCTCTTGTATCATAACCAGGGTTGATGTCAGGGTGTCAACCCCCTGACATAGCAGGCAAATACCTGCCTCGGACCTCTGCTTATCCTATTGTAAATCAGAAAGCTTCCAATCTGTCAATCAAGATTTTTCCCATTTCAGATGAGGTTGAGAAATGAGCCATTTTGATGTACAAGACTATACTATATTCAGATATTTTCTATTCACCAAGAAATACAGAAACAATAAAAAGAAGGTTTTAATATGATTGAACTCTATTTTTCAGTATAGATAGCCATAAAAATATTAATTTCATCAATCTATTTTGCAAATATAGAAAAGATTAGGCATAGGTTATATAAGATTGTCCCTATACAAAAAAAAATGGTAGTAAGTAAAAATGTAATACTGACGCAAAAAAATAAAAAAGAAAGGAATTAAAAGAGAATATAATTATTCATGTTGCAGCTAAGTTGTCAAATTTACCAAACTATTATTTCCTAGTGAATGTTGTGACCTTTTTAGGAACCACAAATAATCAAGATCTTGATATTTTGTCTCATAAAAGTATAGATCCCCATTAACAATTCTGTAAGGCCAGGGAAAAGGCAGTTGTTTGAACTGACACATCCATAAAATGCTAAACCCCTGGTGAGCTCCTACTTAGTTACTTAAAACATCCGAATAAATCTAGCCAGCATCATTAGTTGCAGAAGCGATAAAATACTTGCCAAAGTTTATTCACAGAAAAGAACAAAGAAATATACATATACATATATATATACACACATACCCATGTTATTATAATAAAAATAAATGAAAGATCAAAGAGAACGATCAACCAAGATATGCAAAATAACGTTAGTAACAAGATGCAAAATTTATTTTACATAAGAAAACATCATCTAAATAGAATTAATCTATGTTTAAATCTTTCTGTAAATCTATATTTTGGAGAAAGATTCACTTTATTGTGTTAGAAATAATCCTACTCCTAAGTGATTTCTCAAACTGAGAAATGCTATTTTAAAATATTTCCCTTTCTTTTTCTTCAAAGAGATAAAATTCATTTTCTTTTAAACAGCAAAAGAATAAAATCGTATTGTATGCTGTGCTCTTAGCATTTGACATTTAGAGGCATGAATGATTGATAACTCCACTTTACTTAGCAGGGAGATTAATCTGCATGTAGATTCAAAAGTAAGAAGAAAGAGACATTCACATTTCTCACTTTTATACCAGGACTGCTGTAAATTAGAAGTGCCAAAAAGTAATTTGTCAATTTATATGCACGGAAGTAACTCTATTTTTGTTTAAATGTATGAACATTAATGTTTCCCATAGAAGGTAACTGGTACATATTTGAAATATCATAAATTTATAATTTATGTCCTGAAGTTTCCTTCTATCCTTTTATTGGTGATTCACTGAGCAATTTAGAAAACTATTCAAGAACCACTGGACATTAGGTTCAAAAATGAGTCGTGAGTAATGGAAACACTGTTCTTGCCTCTACAAAGTTTACATGTGAGATCACGACACGTTCACAGTGCATATTAATCACAAACTAAGTTTACCATATGCTGGAAGAATGTTTTTAAAAAGCTTTTTTTATATTAAAAGCAATGCAATTATTAAAATGCTTTGACTTAATAACGCTTTTTTGTCAAAATTTCCATCTTACTATATTTGTATAGTACCCATCATATCTCTTATATATACATATAAATTTTTCTCATATATATTTTTACTTCCATAAATTTAATTTTACAATAAGTAGTAAGTAACCTCATTGAAATCTAATGAACACAGGATTAATTAACAAAAGAAGTCTATATTCCAGTGTATATTGAACAGAAATGTTTAAAAGGTTTTACTGAGTGGCAAGGAATATGATGGTTAAAGAAAGAAAAGGAGGAATGAATATAAGAATAGAAATTCCTGCATGAGGTCCTGGACATGTTCTGGGCAGCTGTTACTCCTCCCACTAGGAAATATTCCATTCAACATCACAGGACTGGCTGGTACAGCCAGTAGCAAATTATATGGGAGAAAAGAAAGAAGCTTCTGAAAAGTGGAGGATCTTACAAGGAGGACTGAAAAGAAGGGAGAAGCAAGACAAGTAGAAGCAGGAGAATGTGGTGTCGCAAAAGCCAAGTAAAGAAACTATTTCAGGAAAGAGGGGAGAGTACCTTTATCAACTTATGGTTGGAACAGCACAAAGATGGAGGGGTCAGCTATTGGGTATGACAGTGTGGTCATTGGTGACCTCGGTTAAGGGATTTTCACTGAAGTGTTGGGGAAAAGCCTGATTCAGATTCATTTAAGGGAGAATGGAAAGAGGGGAGACAGCCAGTATAGAACAACTCTGTGAAGCTTTTCCTAGAAGGAGGGAGAGAAAAATTGGGGCAGTGGATGGAGGTTGATGTGGTCAAGAAAAGTTTGGGGGCTTTTGTAAACCATTGCTTATTTATTTGTCTGTTTGGTTGGCTTACTGATTTTTGTTTTGTTTTGTGCATATTTTAACATGGGAGATATTATGGCATGCTGAAAAGAAGAATCTCATTTATGGTATAATTTAGCAAGGCAGATGTAGCCATATCTCTAGTCAGAAATAATTTTCCAAATATTTTTCCTTATGCTTAGTTTTTCTATCTTTAGAGAGTAGAAGGCATTCTGTATCAGGCCAGGTGCCCTCTTAGACAGTAGAGAGGCAAATATTGCCTCCGTACATTTTGCATGTCATGAAAACTTTATTTACTTTGGTGCCCTAAGTCATCTTCTGCCCTTGGACCAGGAGCTAAAATGTGCTCCAACATGCACTCTTTCAAAATTCTTACATGATCCTGTAGGGCTTCTGACCTTCCCTGCTTCCAATGTACAAGTCAGATCTAAAGAGTTGAATTTCTTGCCAACGTGGATCTTGACTCTCATAGAGAATAGTGTTCTTTGCTTTCCTGACTTAAGAATTCTTGATCTGGTAACATTTTCTAACACCAAGTTTTAATAAAAAATGCAGTGTTTGGATGAAAGGAGGGTTTATTCAATGAATTTGGGGATCAAACAAATTACTACTGAGCCTCATTTAGAATTCTCCTTGACAACAGTTTTGGTCTTTACCATCTATGTGACCTTCAAGCAAATGTTTCATTTTCCACCGGACACAAAGATTCCATAATCTTAGTGTTACCACAAGAGAGAAGAGTGTTATTAGAAGATAAACAAATTGAACATTGGAACAGTTTAGAGAGTACAGAAACAGACCAATATGTAAATGGAAATTTGATATATGAAACAGGGAACCACTTATTCTAGGATAGTAAAATAGCCAATTTTCCCTGTAAAAAATAATTTGCTTTTTGTTCCCAGTTTAAACCATACCAAAAAAAAAAAAAAAAAGACTTTTTTTTCCCCTAGTTCACTAAATATGAAAGCAAAACATTAAAGCATTTAGAAACATATGTGGGAGACTGCTGTTCTCAAAATTGAATAGGAAGAGCTTTCTCGAGATAGAAAACTAAAACTACAAAAGAAAAGATAAATAAAACAATAAATATATTATGATTTGAGGCTTCTGTTCATCAAAATTTACCATAAGGCAATTAAAGGTAAGCCAGGAACTGAGCAACTATGCTTGCAGCACATATAAACAAGTAAGCATTCGTATCCAGAAAATAGAAAGAAATTCTACAATCGATAAGAAAATGACAGGAATCTCTAACAGAAATATAGTAAAAACTTCATAGTCAAGCATAAATTGCAATCTGGGAAGCACAACATAAAACTGTAATGCACATAATTTTTATATATGGAGAGGTAGAATTTAATATCTGACAATGAAAAGATTAAAATCAAAAATATTTCCTCCGAAGTCCTTAGTTTTCCAAATACTTTTAGGAAAATTGACAGGAATATGTTAAGACTCTATTCAGGCATCCAACTCTTAGCCCTTGTTACTTCTATATTTAACTTTAAAGTTATATATTTATTCTCCTAAATATTGCTTTAAAATAAAGTCATATTATAGTTTGCAGGCCAAAAGTTCTTCGTATGCTAAAAATATTCATGTGGACTAACCTAGACTCTGTTAAAAATGACAACTGGCTCTGTAAATGACAATTTAATTACTGACAGCACTGGATGGCTTTGCTCTCCTGGTAGATCCAACTCAACTTTTAAGACTAACTTCAGAAACACCTCATTTTTGCATTCTCGTTCCAGAATTGGTTGTGTTCTATAATGTACATGTTTGCACGCCCCATCTCTACTCTCTTCTCTTTCTACTTAGAAATGTGTTAATGCTTTGATTGCCTTTGCATTTTTGAAGAGTATCCTCATGCATATTTATGAAAATTATGCATATTGAACACAATTGGTTTTTGGTGTTTTGGTTTTTTTTTTTGCTTTTGTTTTTGCGTTGGGTTTTTTGTTGTTTTGTGGGGGTTTTTTTTGGTTTGATTTTTTTTTAGTATAATACTATTAGAAAGGATAATATTTTATTCTGTTTCTCATCAGCACTGTCTTACATGTAGCCAGATGATCTTCTTTCTGGGAAATTTAAAAAGTTGTCCCCTGGTTGTTAGCTCTGATGTAAAATTAGATAGGGTTTGTTTTGTTTAAACTTTCAATGATGAATTAAAGAAATAAAGATCATTTTTAAGTACCAGGTGATGGTTTTATAATTACAAAAGCTCAAAACATCTTCCCAAATACAGTTTTCATGGATAATGATGAGGGACACATTTATTTACTAAGACAGAATGACTCCTTCAACTATTGTGTGCCATGAAGTATATCCTGTCATTTTTCCCCTAATATTTAATATTAAGGCTCCAGCTACAACCTCTTCTTGCAAAATAATGTTTTATAGACTTTGTTATGCTGGCTAATTTATATTAAAAATGATACCACATTGATCTCTAAAATGTATTTTCTGTAGGTTTTTTTTGTTTGAATCCAAGAATAAAAAGCAAAAGTAATAATGACTGTATAAAGAAACTTGTTGTATCTCTCTCAACTAGAAATTTATCATTGCTAATGTTGATTCTTCTGTAAAAATAAATTTATTTATTTTTTAAAGAGTTTATTTAGAGAGAGATAGAACATGAATGGGGGGACAAGGTAGAAAGGGCATGGGAGAAAGAATCTTAAGCAGACAGTGCACTAAGCCGGGAGCCCAGAAGCTGAAGCAGGGCTCGATCTCATGACTGAAATCATGACCTAAGCTGAAATCTAGAGTCTGATGCTCAACTGACTGAGCTGCCCAGGAGCCCATATAAAAATCAGTTTATTGGGGTGCGTAGGTTAACTCAGTTGTGTAAGTGACTGACTCTTGATTTCAGCTCAGGTCATGATCTCAGGGTCCTGGGATCCAACCCCAAGTTGGGCTCAGAGTTCAGTGGGGAGCCTGCTTGATGATTCTCTCTCTCTCCCTCTCCCTCTGCCCTCAAATAAATAATAAATTTTCAAAAATAAATAAATATCGAAAAGGCATATGCTATGATATACCACTATATTTTATGCAAATTTTAGCTGATTGCTTAAATATTATTATACTGAGTTCAGGAAGAAATGTTTACTCCATAGTCTTGCCAATTCTCCTAAAAGGCTGAAAGAGTTGATGATTCTGTCTGAAAAATGAATAGGTTACTCTTGATCCCACGGAAGAAAGGCAGGCGAGAGTGAAGTCAAGGAAACAACATTGTGATGTTAAAGACCATGGGATTTGAAATCTGAGAAGCACATTAGATAAACTAATTTTAAGTGATCTCTGGGTGGCTCAGTGGTTTAGTGCCACCTTCAGCCCAGGGCATGATCCTGGAGTCCTGGGATCGAGTCCCACATCAGGCTCCCTGCGTGGAGCCTGCTTCTCCCTCTGCGTCTCTGCCTCTCTCTCTCTCTCTCTCTCTCTCTCTGTGTGTCTTTCATGAATAAATAAATAAAATCTTTTTAAAAAACTGCTTTTATAAATAGCTTTTCTATTAAATTAAAAAACTACTTTGATAGCCTAAGCTAATCAATTATAATTCAAAACAATATTCTATATTCTGAAGGAAGTATAGTCTTATTAGTAACAGTAATAATATAACTATAAACTATAATAAAAGTAATCTTTTAAACTCTATTTCCTTGTCATTCTATCATTCTTATCATACTGCTACTAGGATTTCCATGAGTATTTCAATATATAGAGTTGTTTGTATTGTTATAGTTTTTATATCCAGAGTGCCTGGGGGTCTCAATTGGTTAAGTGTTTGACTCTTGATTTTCACTCAGGTCATGATCTCAGGGTCCTGAGATCAAGCCCCACGTCTGGCTCCATGCTCAGCATAGAGTATGCTTAAGATTCTCACTCTTTTTCCCTCTGCCCCTCCTGCTCACACCCCCCCACACACACACACATTCTCTCTCTCTCTCTCTCTCTCTTTTTCTCTCTCCCTCTCCCTTTTTCTCAGTTATACAAATAAAATCTTTTATAAAAAGTTTTCATAAGCATATGTGAAAAAAATTTAAGGTCATAGAAATAGATACTAATTTCCTCAAGTATTTGTACTCCCAATTTTAATATGATATATGTAAGGTGTAAGGTTTTATTCTATTATATCAAAATGTGTGCATTGTCACCATTTGCATCTAGGTACATAAGGCAACATGCTAAGCTACTGGAAAAAAAAATTATTTCATTAAGGTAGTGATGTGCTTTTACAGAAAAGAGGTGGATAGGATCTTTTAATGGCAAACTTGTAGATGTTACTTCTTGGGACCTTTATATGGCTTGAATTAATGTTAAGTTTTACAAACATAGGGAGGAATAGATGTGCCAAACAAAGTTTCAAACATGAGAGTGCATAATTTGGAATACTCCATAGAGATTAATTTACAAAGATTTGGAGTCTATTCTTCCCAACACTGACCTTGACTATAAATGCCAAAGGAGAATATTCACACATATGACAGGACCTCAACATGATGCTGTTATTACTGCAGGGCTTTTTTTCTTTCCCCAAATGAAATGTTACTTTTTATACATTTTTTTCCCTCTCCCTGAGATATAAGGTGAGCTGAGGATGATTGAAAAGAACCAAGCCTGACAGCAAGGCAGACAGAGATAGCCAAGAGGATCAGGAATATATATACACATTGTTTTCCAACTTTGAATTCGGCTTAACTCAATTACACATGAGTATTGCAGGCATATCCTAAGGGTCATTACAATCTATTTATTTATAATCCTAAAATGTCTTTTACTGTAGTGTGTGAAGACCAAAGCAGGACTTAACAAGCTAGGATGGCAACCTCCCCATAGGTTCAGTGTAACACAATGTGAAATAATGCCTATCAACAAAAACACATTAATGCATTCACATTATATTTTAGATGCATTGTTGTAATTGTTTTCATCCATGTTTTTCCATCCATTAAGATCAATTTTAAAACATAATAAAATGAGTGCAGTTATCAAAAGGAAGGAAAAAATACTGTTTTGCTTTTTTTTCCGTGTTGTGTTTATTTTTTGCTTCTTTTTAAAATCTTTTTGTTGTTGTTTTGTTGTTGTTTTGGAAGATTTTGATCGGCTAAAATACCCTGGGACCCGCAGACCTTCATACTCAATAGACTACAATTAAGTTGGGTGGGGTAGTGATAGGTTAACAGCTAATTAATATAAAAACTTGTGGATTTTAGTGGATCAAACACTAATTTGGGATTAGTTCTAACAGAACAGCATAGATCAGTAGCTCATAACATAAATTTATTGTTCACAATGCTAAAGGATAAGAAACCCAAGATGAAGGCACAGGTACATTGAGTATCTGGTGAGGCCCACTTCTTGGTTCATAGATGCTGTCTTTTGGTTATGTCCTCATGGTGGAGCTCTCTGGGCTCTTTAGGACATGAATCCCACTCATGAAGGGTCCATCTTCATGACCTAATCATTTCCCAAAGGCTCCACCTCTTAATGTCATCACATTGAGCATTAGATTTCAACAGGTGAAATTTTGGAGGAATCTAAACATTCAGTCTATAGTAGCATTTTTATAAGTATCACAGTTTAGGCTGGATAAAGTGATTTCTTTCCAAATTCCCATAGTATATTTAAGAAAAGGAAAGAAAAGAGCACCTGGGAGGCTCAGACAGTTGAACATCTGCCTTCAGCTCAGGTCATGATACCAGAACCCTGGAATTGAGCCCCATGATGAGCTCCCAGCTCAACGAGGAGCCTGCTTCTCCTTCTCCCTCTTCCCCTACCTCTGCTCGTGCTCTCTCTATTTTGCTCACTCTCTCTTTCGAATAAATAAACAAAATCTTAAAAAAAAAAAAAAAAAGAGGAAAGTTGAGGTTTGTGAGAAAGTCTGTAAAGCCATTTTGAAAGTAATAGTTTGCAGGTGGAAGACTATTAGAACTCGGCCTCCGCCGATTGTTTTACAAAATGGATTGACTTTTTTGTCATTTTGGCTTCATACTCAGTTTTTCTGAAATCTAATGGAAAATTGATTCCATATATTCAAATTCATTGTCTATAATTATGTCATCTAAAGGATACATTGACAACTTTAAAAAATAATGAAAATAAAAAATAAAGCTTCTATTCCTTTAAAATGGGTTATGATACTTTTAAATGCTAAGTTAGATATTTATTCAAAATATTTAATTTTAGCATATTTTAAAAGTTGTATTTGCTTTTATGAAATTCATTCATTCCTGCAATGTTGTTGTTTAAGAGAGAATAGTCACTGAGAAAACAAAATAATGCTAAGCAAGATGAGTAAATAATCTCCTATGTCTCTGATCTATAATATTTCAAATTAAGTTAGAGAAATGTCAGATTTATAAATTGCTAGCACGTGGTGGTTATTTAATGAGTGTTTCCAATGTTGCCTGCACTAGCTAGCTTTGGCAGCCTTTGCTAAATTTCAACTGAAATTCCTTTCCACTATAGGATTTCTGCTCCATTTTTGTATAGTGTTGTGCTAGTATGAAAAATTATCTGCCAAAAAATCTCAGTGTTTATTAAAAAGGAAGAAATGCCATACTTCAGGCATACTGAAGCAGAATCTTTGGTGATGTAGCTACAGTTGGCATTTTTAAACAACTCATGTATATGTGATTTTGATAAAGCTTGAAAACTCCTGGAATAATAATAAAGAAAGCAGAACCTGATATCAAACTAGTACGTGAGTAAATCTAGAATCTCACCAAAAAGTAGGTATGAAGTTTTAACTAAACAATATATTACTTTAGAAAAGTAAATTTGTTTGTAGAGAAGGTCAGTTTCACACTGATAATTATAGAAGTATGTAAGAAGAAAACCCAGCCTGAATAAAAAAAAAAAAAAAAAAAAAAACATGACAAATTTAGGGATTTTTTTAAAATGTTGAAACCAGTTTATAGTGAAAATATTCAATGGTACTTGTGCTGCTGAAAATATAGAAGACATGATCAAACTCCAGACCTCTAAAAAAACCCTGAAAATCTGCATGGATGAAAGGTTAATAAACAGGAGTTATATAGCAACTATCTTTAATCATATAAAACACGACAGCTCTAGGCCATGGGAGTTTGTTGTTCTGAGTGTTTCTGGCATTTAAAGTAGAACAGCATATGCATAAAAGTTTCAATTATAAACTAATTCAAAATAGAGGTAATGCTACAAACATGCAGTAAGCGCAGAGCATAAAATGAACCAGTTGGATGACAGGCTATCAAATTCTCAGAAACATCACTGTGCTACATAACCTGGTAGTGCATGTCATGAAATCCTGAGTAGGTGTGTTTGTGTGTTTATGTGTGTTTGTGTGTGTGTGTCTGTGTGTAATATATAATATACTGAGACTAAAGCAGTAAAAGTATCTTAAATGATATAAACTGAACCTAAATTTAAGGGTAAAGTTTAACATGAGAAGTTAAGGGGTGCTTAGATGGCTCAGTCAGGTAAGCATCCGCCTCTTAATTTCAGCTCAGGTCATGAACTCAGGGTCACGAGATGGAGTCCCAGATCAGGCTCTCTGCTCACTGGGGACTCTGCTTAAGGATTCTCTCCCTCCCTCTCTCTTTGCCAGCCCAGCCCACTCATGTGCTCTTTCTCTCTCACAAAAATAAATACGTCTTTAAAAAACATTTTGGCAATTACAGGTTGGTTGAAAATTAGAACAGTATCTAAAGGCAAAAATCATAAAAGAATAAAATGAAATAAATGGACACTAGGAAAAATGCCCATCATTTTTTAAAATAGCTAGTTAAAATATAAGTTTTGAGAGTTATCGATGTTTGGTATTTCATATTTATTTATCTAGGGAAAAAAAGCCTAATATTTAAGTGTAGGTTGAGTACAATTTTAGCAATGTGGCCAACAATTCAATGTAAATATTCTTCTACAAGCACAAAAATGTGGGGAAAATATAAAAACATGTCTTTTAAATGAACAGGGGAGGTTACAATACAGAATGAGACATAGCTAAAGTCCAAAACGTAGGTCAAAAACTACACATAGAGAATATTTTCACTCTCCATATGCTTCTTGAAAAATTCCTGGATCTCTATAACTTACAATTTGAGGTTTAATGTCTGCCAGAAGAGAGAAGATGAGGTATTACTTTCCCACATTATGATATAATCAATGCCCAGATAAGCCAGAAGCCTTTGAGGGCTCCCTTTCTAGTAAAAAGGTAGACTAAATCTAATCACTAAAAAAGAGAATTACTCTGATGAGGTCTGTGCTCTAATATAAAGGAAAAAAAATCTGTGTCTACCCTCAAGCACGTTAAGTTTAAAAAGACACACACACACAAACACACACAAAAAGACACACACACACACACTCACAGCCTAGACAGGAAACCTAAAATTTTATAGTTTTATTAAAGTTTTGTATTGAATTGAATAATTAATATACACCTCAAAATACATATTATTCAGAAATAATACATTTTAGATAGATACTATTTCTGCAAGGACATACCTTAAAACAAGCCCTAGAATATTTCCACAAATAAAGAATAAACTCAATTACTTTACAATCCAATAAAACCAGCATTCATAAAACCAAAATGAGATACTTTGAAATAAATATAATTGAAATACCCTCAAAGATTTATCTTTAGAAAAGAGAGACAGAGTGAAGGCACTAAAATCATTTTAAGGAAGAAAATGGGTATAGATACAATAATAGTGGAGATGAAACAGTAATTTTGTGATGAGACTTATGGCAAAGCATGCATATTCTATGATGGCATGAAAAAATTTTATTATTATTATTTATTTATATAAGAGAGGGAGCACAAGAGAGAGAGCATGAATGGGGGGGTCGGAGGGGAGGCAGAGAGAGAGCAGCAGGAAGCCCGACGTGGGACTGGATCCCAGGATCCCAGAATCATGAACGAGCCAAGGCAGATGCTAACCAACTGAGGCACCCAGGTACTCCAATATGAAAAAATAGAGAAAAATCTAACTTGGGCAGCCCGGGTGGGTCAGTGGTTTAGTGCTGCCTTAAGCCCAGGACCTGATCCTAGAGACCCAGGATGGAGTCCCACGTCAGGCTCCCTGCATGGAGCCTGCTTCTCCCTCTGCCTCTCTCTCTCTCTCTCTCTCTGTGTCTTTCATGAATAAATAAATAAAAGCTAAAAAAAAAAAATCTAACTCAACAACAACAACAACAACAAAAACTCAAAAAGAAATAAATTGAATCAGAAGTTTAAAATCTACCAAAATTAATCATGCACCGCATGAGGCATGTATAATAAAACAGGAAAATTCTACTAGCTATTTAAGGGAAATATAAATCCAAACTATTACAAATTCTACAGTTTAATATAAGAAGGGAATACATCCCTACTCCTCTATGTCTCAAGCAATATTAATATGAAAACCATACAAAGAGAATCTAGTAAAGAAAACTGAAGGCTAATTTCATTCAATAACTTAGAATCCATAATTCTAATAAGTAATAATAATAATAATTTTGTAGGTTGTATATTTCAAAATATATAAAGGTGGCATCTGGGTAGCTCAGTGGGTTAAGTGTCTGCCTTCGGTTCAGGTCATGATCTCAGAGTTAGGCTCCCTGCTCAGCACAGAGTCTGCTTTCTCCCTCTCCCTTTGCCCCTCCCCCTACTTGTGCTCATTCTCTCTCAAATAAATAAATAAAATATTTTAAAAATTAAAAAAATATAAAGATATGTGACAAAAATCATATAAATTTAAGATAGTTCATAATTAGTATATCTATTAACATTATTCAACATAGTAATAGGATAAAGGAGGAACATCCCTGTGACCATGATAATAACCACATGGGAAAAACAATGAATAAAATTCCACTCCAACTCATGATTAAAAATAAAAAATCAAGACATAAATAAAACATTCTTAGCAAAGTCGTAACATAAGAAAATTATTTAGTTGATGCAGAGACTCTACCAAACCATATACAAAGATCATATTTAGTTGCATTGTACCATAGCTTATTGTATTGTGCTAGAAACTGACCTTAGAAGTGAGCCTTTAAAAGTGATATTCAGTCTGAATATCTGATATCACAATTACTCTGCAAAAGTGTGTTAGTGTCACAAGGATGCACAGTGAGAATAAATAACAAATTTTGAACGTCAAGATTAGGGTATTACATATAAGCAATAATTAGTGACATAAAATATGGTCATTGACAAAAACTGAAGAGAATATACAGACATGTAAAAAAACAAGATAGTGCAGTGAAGACACTGTACATCCATATGCAAAACTCAATATAAAACAAATATAAAAAGAAAATGCAACTATTTAAAGTTAATGAAGTTCATATGAATAAATATAACAAAAAGATATAAAACTACTGAAACACATTTTTAAATGTATCTAAATGCAGGCAAAAGTTTAACACAAGCACAAAAGATTCTTTGCTTCTCAAGTTAATAGACTTTCACTCAAAACCCCGGTAGGGAGGTTTTTTCCTTTTGTTTTGTTGTGTTTTAGTGGAATTCAATAAGTTGATTTTAAAATTCATATGAGAGAGCATAGAACCCAATATACCAAAGATAATTGGAAAAGAATTTAATGCTACATGATATCAGGATTAGATATCAAGACTCCTTGTAAAACTATGCTAATCAAAGCATTGGTTTGTGGAAGGATAAGTAAATAGACAAACAGAAATAATAAAGGACATCAAAGTAGACCATTTTATGCATGTATAAATACTTGAATGAAATATGAAAAAAGAGGTATTACAGGTGGATGAGAAAATAAGGTGAGTCAATATGTTAGCCAAATGAAGAAGTGGTGGGTTATTGCCTCATACCCCTCACAAAGTCAATTTCAATTATATTATCATACACTTGTTTTTTTAATATTTTTTTTCAAATTTTTATTTAAATTCTAGTTAGTTAACATACAGTGAAATATTGGTTTCAGGAGTAAAATTTAGTGATTCATCACTTTTATATTCAATACCCAGTGCTCAATACAAATGCCCTCCTTAATCCCTACCACCCATTTAGCCTATCCCCCACCCACCACTCCTCCAGAAACCCTGTTTGTTCTCTATAATTCAAAGTCTCTTATGGTTGGCTTCCCTTAGAGAAGAGTTTCTTAATGAGTACATTCAAAATAAAGAAAAATACTGTTAAATTTAACTCTATTATAACAAAACTTCTTGTTCATTCAAAAATACCTTAAAAATTGAGACAAAGCACAGACCATGTGATACATAAACTACTACTGAACAAAACATTGCCTATTCAAAAATATTAAAAACTTTTGGGGCACTTGGTGGCTCAGCCAGTCAAGCATGAGACTCATGATTTCCACTCAGGTCATGATTTCAGGGTTTTGAGATGGAGTCCCACATTGGGCTCTGTGCTGGGTGTAGAGTCTGCTTGAGATTCCACACTCAGCATTATATATGTCTAATTTATCACATACAAATGTATATGTAAGGGATCCTTGGGTAGCTCAGCAGTCCAGCGCCTGCCTTCAGCCCAGGGCGTGATCCTGGAGTCCCAGGATCGAGTCCTGCATCCGGCTCCCTGCGTAGAGCCTGCTTCTCACTCTGCCTGTGTCTCTACCTCTCTCTCTCTCTCTCTCTGTGTGTCTCTCTGTGTCTCTCTCTGTGTCTCTCACAAATAAATAAAATCTTTAAAAATAAATAAATAAATAAATTTATATGTATAAAACTTCCATATGCTAATATAAAAGATGCATAATTCATATAGAATTAAGAACATTATATAAATGTGCAACTTATAGTTGAAGAAACATGATGCCAATAAACATGAAAAAAATCTTCACTGGTAATAATGATAACGAAAATTAAAAATACTGAGATATATTTAAAACTCTTCAGATAGGAAAAAATTTAAAAACCTTAAATAACTCTTTTCCCAAGAGTGTGGAGGAACAGAAAATCTATTAAATTTTTGATGAAAATGTAAATTGGACAGTTGCTTTGGAGAACAACTCAGCAATGTGAAGAAGTGAAGATTCCATCGCTAGATGTGTATCCAAGAGAAACTCTTGGGCATGCTATTGGAACTTGGAACGTAGAGACATTGTTGTAACAGAAAATTGGAAACAATCTAGATGTTCATTAATATTTCATTATAAAATTAAACAAAGGTTACTACGGGTTTCACCCACTATCTGAAAGTAGATGGTTTTCTATGAAACCTTTCATGAACCCAAATGGTATAAAGGAAAGAAGCATTCACATTAATTTATATGGAAAAATTTGTGTGTTCCCAGAACCAAAACATAAACTCTTCATGTTTAAACTCTTAGACTTTCCTGATACTTTAGGACACATCTGGCCAAGAGATGCACAAAAATCAATGGAGATAAAGCATAGATGTTCATGGACAGTTCAAAGCTCTGATGGCTGAAAGCTGAGATGGGAGTGTATTTCCTAGGGAAGGAGCTGGACGATGCAGTCTCGCTGTTGAATGCTCTACCTCTGTAATGGCTCCCTGCAAAACAAATTCTGGACGTTATTTTTGTTTTTCACTTATTTTTCATAAAGAGTGAAGATATTCTTTGGGTTTCTTTCAGTTAGCAAAAACAGATACGATGTAGGTCTCTCATAAAAGCCAAATGGCAGAAAGCGAACTCTTGAGAAGTGGGAGATATCTGTAAACACATGACCTGGAATTCTAACCTTTAATACAAGTGAATGGAGTACAACTCCATTTATTAATATATGGGGACTTTGACTTTTTAAGCAAAAAACTGAAAGTAATTTGAAGTATATATATGAAGAATCTAAAAGAATGTAAAACATGATGAGTAGTTTAGAGATAAATAAGTAGTAAAATTTTGAAGAGTAGCATGGGAATGAAATGTACCACATTCAGAATAATGCCTACATTTTAGAGGTTAGAATAAAGGTTGTAATTAAAGGACTATGCATAGGACTTCTGTTCTATTTATAACTTTTGTTTTCTTAAGCTGGGAGTTAGATGCATGGATTTTTTTTTTTATGCTGTGTATCGTACCTTTCGTGTCTGAAATATTTCATAATAAAGAGAATAGGTTCAAATTCTTAGCCACAGCTTTTTAAAATCCTGTGTGGTTTCATAAATATTTAAGTGATATTTTTCAAAATAGATTGTTGAGTGCTTTATAACTCAAATATGTCCATTTGGAAATAAGCCTAGCTCTTTGTCACAACCATAACAGGGAAAAAAAAAGGATTTTGCACACGGCTGAACACACATTTCTATATACCTATAGTTTCTTTGCACCCAACACAAGATTGTGAAGATCCAGTATCTGTCATATAAATGGAAACTGGTAACACGGGCTGATTTTGAAAGCATTTGATACATTCTATTATCACTTTAATTATATGTAGATGGATTTTTGTTTAGTTTAGAGGTGTGATTATAATGCTATCAAATTCTATATTAATTATGGCACTATCATATCTACCATACATCCTCTATTCAGTTGTAAAATGGCAAAAATATGAAAATTTATTATAAATGAAATATTTGTGATTTTAAGGTAAATTTATTATAAATGAAATATTTGTGATTTTAAGGTCATTTAAAATTATGTAGCTTCCAAATCACAAAGTAATCCACATTTTTTGGTCCTTCACTCACTCATTTCAGTATTTATTGAACACATACTGTGTGATCAGCTCTACTGTATGCTTTCTGAAGATCATAATAAATTAGTCAGAAAAGGTCAATGACCAGAATAGGTAGTCAATAAATATATCAATAATATTACCTTTAGTCATTTAAATTTTATGAAAAGTCTTAAAGGTAGCATGGGTTAAGTACATTTCCATATGTTAGACAGGGAAGGCTTCACAAGAAGGTATCATTTATTTTGTGACTTGAATAATGAAAAAGAGCCAAGCATGAGATCTGTGGTAAGAGTTCCAAAGAGTGGGATCAATTTTTGTAAGCCTCAAAGAATTGGAAGCATTGCATGCCTAAAGGAGAGAACAAATACCATTATAGAAGACATCAAAAAGGTAAGCATTTACCATGATATAAATAATTGCAGAGGGAAGACAGTTGAGGATTTTAAGATGTTAATAGTATGGATGATAAGCATTGTGAAGGTGCTGCCTGGATTCTAGAGGTAGTGAAAGCTCTTAGGAAGGAGGATGAAGTGGCCTGTGTAGGTGACGGAGCTTTTATTTTGGTTCTATTGAGTTCTGGAGTTTGGAATTGAAGAGATGTGCTTCAAGTGGTCATAAAATGGGTAGTTGCTTAAGGTAAGAAGGTTTATAATATAAGACGACACAGAGTAAATGACTTTGCATGGGGAGAAATACTTTCAGCTTAGAGTTCAGGCTGTTCTCTTAAAAAAAAAAAAACTACTAAGAAGTCTGTAAAATCTTGTCTAACTACTTGGGAGTCATTTCTAGTTAAAAGTTAGTTGTAGCAAGAATTGTTTGCAGAATAAATGGAGGGTAGTAAACCTCCATAAGGTTTCACATTGTATTCTCTAACAGTGTGCAATTAGAAACAACATTAGCTAAAGCTATATGAGTGGATAAGGGCTATGAACTTCAAGTTTCTTTTTGAACTTCAGACAAACTCCACATGTTCTGCAGCTGCTAAAACGCCTTAAAACAATTAACTAACTCTTCTGACATAGACTGTTGAAGACAAAGATCAATGAATAATGAAAACCAATAATGGAATAAAATATAAATATTATCAGGACAGAGATAATATTAGTCACATATAGTAAAGTATGTCACTAATTCCTCAGGGAGATGGGACTGGAGATAGATATCGAGTGTGTCATTCTATAGGTCGTTTGCAGTTCACTGTTTTTCATTCGAGCATAAATTAACTTCCCAAAATTATTATTCCATGCAAAGTTGAATTATTTTCAAATTTTGATTGTCATTCTGAAGTTCAAAATTTAAAGAACAACAGGAAGAAAGGTTTGAGTACTGCTATATTATGAATTTTGCTATAATTATATGGACCCAAACTGATATTTGTAGAGGCAAAAAATGCTTGCTGGGAATTGACAGGCATGGTGCCAGAGTGTCTTGCAGGATGATGACTCACTAGCTCTGTTCACATCGTCCCATCTCCAATTTTCAGACAATGGCAGTAAATTGTCCTTTTCTCAACAAATCCTACTACAATTCCAGCAGCCTTCAGTATGGATCATGGTGGCCATTTACATCCAGATCTTTTTTCCCCCTGCTTGTCTTTGCCATCAACTTGATTCAGTGAATGTCGCTCATGACCACAACCTGAATTTTTTCTATGAAATAATGTCGATCTTCTTGTCTGACAATTTTGCATAGAGTAAGAAATAAACAAATGTCAGCCATTTGTATTATTATTAAACATCATGATTGTTACCGTTATCATTTTGTTATTCTTTTCTGTCCCTTTGTTCTGTTCTTTCAGCCTGCTGGTTCAGCCACACTATTCTTCTACTTGCTCTGATCAGGAAATGCAATCCATTGAGCCTTTAAAAAAAAACTCTCTCTTTCACCATTAGCCTCTTCTAGTCTTCATTCCTTTTCCTATGCAGCCTGGACACATAAATCTTGTAAATGTAGATCACACGGTTCCTATTTTCAACTGCTGTCTTGCCAACAGTCTTAATTTACTGGTCCCATTTTCTTTCTCATTCCCCATGGGAATGAAAAATAGGATGATTCCAAACTACTGCCCTCCCTGTTCTTTTATCTTAGCCACTCCTAGAAAAAATAAAATCATATTATAAATTCATGAGCCCCAAACTTCCAGAGTGATGAGTATGTGTACTTAGGAAGTTCATGTTCCCATTTTCCACCATTTCCACTCTTTAAAACCCAGCCTCCATCTCATTCTGTCAGAAAATGACCTCACCTACTTCACAAGGCAAACAAATTATCATAAATCTTTGTCACACAGATCTTCAAATCTATAATTGTAGAGACAGACCATTGTTGCAAAAATAGATAATAAAGCTGGATTGACTGGGCTTCAAATTTTTTCTTTATACTACATCATTTTTTCTCTTTTTTTCTCTTCTAGGCCTCAGTTTTCATATGTGTAAAATACAGAGAGTATTTGAAACTGTTATTAAAGGTGATATAAATATATATATATATAAAATAATAAAGATGATCTATAAGATGTTAGAACACTGCTGTACAAATGTGCCCATTGTTCTATTATCATTACTGTCATTTGTTCCTATTTACCTTCCTCTCTTCATTCTCCTCATCCCCATCCACCATTTATATGTTTAATCCTCTCCCATTTAAAAAGATTCCCATGAGCTCTTCACCTCCTACTCTCTTCCCTAGTGAGAGCTAAGATTTTTGAAGAAGCTGTTTTCACTTTGTTTTCTTGGATCACTCTACCTCCATTGGCTTCTCTCTTATGTAGCCTGAAACAGTTCTCATCCTGGGAAAAATTATCTCCATCTTGCTTTGCCCAAAGTGTACTTTTTTGTCCAGATCTTGATCAAACCAGGTAGCGGCATGAAACAGAATTCAGCAGTTGATGTGGTCTGTGGATATATTCTCCAGATTTTCTTCTTCTTTTACAACTTCAGAATATCTTTTATAATCTCATGTCTTTATCTTAACTTTAAACAACGGGGAGTTTCTTTGTGCCTTTGCAATTCCCTATCTATATATACTCCTAAGGAATTGGGCTACTACTATGGATTCAATTTTTTTTCTATGCATATAATGTCTGTCCTGAATCCCAGACCCATAAGACCAATAACCAATTGTCAAATTAATGCTTCCACTTGGTCATCTCAAGGAAATATTAATAACTCTATCTCCCCATAAATACATATGTGTTCTATATGTAATATATACTATATATAATTTTATATACATATAAACATATTATATGCTTTTTATGTATACATACATAAAATTAAGCTCATTATCATATTCCTAAAGCAAGTTATTCATCATTTTTATCCTATATTGTTATATATGATAAAGAATTATATTTTATTTCACCCTTATCTACATCCAGATTATTGCAAAATTATGTTTTTATGCCTCCTAATATGTCGTGTTTCTCTACTCATCCAATCATACGCCTATTCACACCACTCTAATTTAAACCCTAATAATTTTTGGCCAAGATTTCTACAATCGTCTCTGCTTAATCTCTCTGAATCTGAATTTGGCCTATGTTATTTAATTTCACATTTTACACCCAGAAAGATGTTTTATGGAATGAAGAGTCAGATAGTCTCCTTCCTGTAAAAATCTTTCCATAAATGTTCATGATATGTTCAAACTCAGGATGGCTTATAAGGGCCACTGTTTTTGTGCTTGGAACATCTCTCCAGCATCACAAAGAATTAAGAAAGAGATTTACTAAATGCTAAATGGATAAAATTTTAGGAGTTCATGATAATATTCAAAGAAAGGAGAAAGGAAACTAAAAATACCTTCATCGTGATCACCATCAACAGCAACATGAATATGTAACTATTGCCAGAAATTAATAAACTGATTCCTTAAAATGAATATCTATAATAATGGGGAAAGATTAATAAATTAATCTTTCTTTTTCATATGAGCCAAATAATCCCATTATATAATGAGGGACAGTTATTCTTTATAGAAGACTTTAACCTAGTAAGTGCAACTTAAAAGGTAAGCGGTTCATATAGCTATTATCAATGGACTTCATTTCATGAAGTAAAATGGGAAACAGGATATTTTCCAGGTGCCAAATTATCATTCTACAGATTAATCACCAGCTATAAGATAAATAAATAAATAAATAAATAAATAAATAAATAAATAAATACAACTTTACAAAGGAGGATCTGGGGTGTTACCACAAGAATTTTGTGACAGATTTTAGCATCACTAGATGTACAGTCATACTGTGTGCTTGCTTATATTAAGCCATACAAAAGATAAGGAATCAACAATTAAATATTCTAAGAAAAAGTTAATTCTAAATACAATTGAGTCTCTAGTCTGAATCTCCACTTTACAGAAGACAAAAAGATAGAGGAATAACTCAAGTGACAATATAAAAGACTAAGCAAACACACTGAGACAAGAAGTATAGTAGAGGACCATTTGAGTCTTCCACACATTAATGATTTGAAAAATAAAGGGCGAAGACTATTTTAGATTGAAGGACATTTAAGAGATAACAAGAAACTACAAGGTTTACATCTTTTTGAATGCTGATTTGAACAAATCGAATGTAAAAATACTTCTTTTAATACAAACATCATGGACATTTCCATAAGGACATTTGATAATATTAAGCAATTTTTTTAGGTGTACTAATGTTCATTTGATTATGTCAGAAAATGATCTAATTTTATAGATCTAAAGCTAAACTATTCAGCATAAAATGATCTGTGATTTGCTTTAAAATAATTCAACAGAGGAAAAGCATAGATAAATGAAATATAGCCAAATAATAATTATGATAGCCAAATAGTAGATATACGGGATTTCTGTATCGGCTGCAGAAGTAAAAACTACAGAGGCCACCACTGAATTTTCAACACTGAAGACCTCATAGTGGCTAGATACAGATGTTGGCATTTGTGACGTCCTTACTACCACTTCTCAGAGAAGCCCACAACCAGAGCACTGATAGTTAGATGGTAAACATGGCACCCACTGGCTGCAAACATTCTCTCCTCTGTGGCCCTTGTTCGTTACTTCTTCAGTCTTGTAAATGTCAATAAGAACACATTGTTAGCAAAAGCTAATGCATGTCTAGAATGCTATCTTCAATGGAGTCTGAGAATACTTTGTTCACAGTTCAGGTGCACCGGGGTACAGGAGGGATTTAGAAGTGAGAGGAAGAGGCTGGATATAAATAAGCACCCCCTCACTCTCTGCTAATGGGCTGGTTAACATGAAAATCGATCAGAATAAGGAACTTTTCTAGACAATGATAAGTCAAAGGTTAAGAGCAAATGGAAAAACCAGTCCCACTAGAATTAAAACCAACTTTTGTCCTATTTTCTGCAATGTACTATTTTTTAACTAGAACATAAACTGAGATTCACATAGAAGTGTTCTGTCCATCCCAAAGATCGCCTAACATATTTGTTCAGTTATGCTCTTGTAAGAATATTATGATTTACATATTATAATTCTCATAAGAAAAAGCTTCCCCCAAACTCCAAGAACACTTAAACTCATTTGAAGCTGGCTGTTTACTGGACAATTTGTTTGCCTAAAAAAAGAATCATGTCTGAAATGAGAAACTGAACACAGCAGATATTGATTTGAGTGGTATAGACTAAAAATACTTTTTTGGATTTGCTTTTCAAATCATATTTACATATCAAGCATACATAAAATAACATATTATATGTGTTATAACAAGAACATAATAGATTGTAAGTTTTATCAACAATTGTAACATTGAATCTAAAAAAAACCCTTCACCTTTAACTAAAATGGCTCTTTTACGAAACAGCTTAAATACAGCAGAACCACTTGAGAAGAATCACATCTGACTTTATATAGTCTATGACCTAAACTCATAAAGATAGAAGCAAGGCATTGTGTTTTTCTGGTGAGGAATACTATCTTGTAAACTCTTCAATTTATAGAGGAAGAAAAAAATGTGAGATTATTAAAGAATCAATTAAAGAATGATGTACAAATTTCTCAAAATTATATCTTGTAATCCAGATGCATAATGAACTAAAATCTTTAGTTATTCTGAAATAATACTTGATTAACACATTTTCAAATTTTGGGAAATACTGTTGGCTCACAAATCATTGACTTAAACTAGATTCTATTAAATAAAACTTTCATAATTTTATGCATGATTCATAAATAAAATCAATACACAAGTTGATTACAAGTATGTCAGTGTTCAGGCTAGGATAATATGCTTGATTTTATTGTTTTTGTATTGTTTTCTGAGGATTCAGTGCCTTTTACAGTTTCTCAGGTCTTTCTGAAAGGTATTCTATGTGTCTAATCAACATAACACTTTTCCTCAATGACCTTCCAAAAACCAAAGTGCCCTCCTCAAGATTCCTTTCTCCTTATAAAACTACTCCTTACTCAGAGCCTTCAGGAGGCTTTAGTATTGCCATGCCCTAAATCTATTCTAAAACTTATTTGCCTTGTATTTCATTTCTTCCATGCCCAGGGGCTCTGTAAATAATGTGGAAAATGAAAATAATATTGCTGAAAATGCTCCCAGGTAACACATATCTAATTCAGTTGGGATTTTCCAAAATTCATATTTATTTTTCCTAATGATTAAAGATTTATTGGAAACTGGGGCATGAGAAGCTATCCAGGAAAGTTATCTTCAGGTAGCCTTGATTTTATATGAGATGCAAACTCTTAGTGCCCACTTCTGTCCTTAGGGTCGGTCCTGCACAAAATATGGTAGTTTTGTTAAATTATGTGTGTCATCACTAATACACATGCACTGAGCTCTGAAAATCACAGTGGGGAGAAATAGTCAATAGGCAACCCCCATATTAAAAATAATTTGATTTATTTATTGTCCAATAAATCTGGCTGAGCATGGTTCTTAGCTACTTAATAAACATTAGGGGCATCAGTAGATTCGGGGAGGTTTACAAGTGTTTTAAGCACAGCTAGTATACATTTTATGATTCCCTTCAAGTTTCCATACATCAGATATTAACCACATTTCCTAACTAAGATCATGAAAGATGTCTCTGGAATGCATCCTCTTGGTTAACTAAGTCCCAGCTTCACTTGTAGAAATTAACGTATAATTTAAGTGTTGCTTGGCACAATATTTCATTCTTATTTTTACAAATAAAATTAATTGCACTGGTAGGTAAGATTAATATTTTTTGTTACTCTTCATAATGAGTCTGTGAGTTTTGATTAATTGGTAATATGAAGTGGAAGTGAAATATAGCAAAGATAATAAAAATACCCTGTACCACCTCAGGGTTCCCCATCTCTAGAGACCTCAAAGGTCCCATATGTCTCCTGCAGCCATCCTCCATTTACAGGCATGCCCTGTGTTGTAATTGATTGCGTAGAAGTTGGTGATGTTCTGAGCAAGCATTTTGAAAGATCTTCAGAGTGGCAACATTGTCTGAAAATATATCAGTAGTTGACCAACTTGATACTGGTTGGATTGGCACAAACCTGGAATTCTCTATCTGCACTCGCCATATTTCAACTCTAGTTGTTATCTGATTTTATTTATTTATTTTTAAATTAAAAAAAATATTTTATGTATTTATTTGACAGAGCGAGAGAGAGAGCACAAGCAGGAGGAGTGGCAGGCAAAGGGAGACGGAGATCAGACTCCCCGCTGGGCAGAGAGCCTGACATGGAGTTCCATCCCAGGACCCTGGGATCATGAACTGAGCCTAAGGCAAATGTCTAACTGACTGAGCTACCCAGGCACCCATGTTACTTAATTTTAAATCTTATCACACTGATGTTACCTAACATGCTTACTCTGCATTTCTTTTTTTTTTTTATAATTGGATTAAACTTTGCCAATACATTAAGAATCCAATATACTTTAAGGCTAAATTTTGTGCTAAGATCTCATCATTAATGTGGTTACTGACTACTAAAATTTAGCATTAAAAAATGTAAAAAAGAAAAAAAAATACATGTAATAAGATTTGAACAGAGGTGGAAGAGAACATGAATGGTATGATATTAAAACCAGGCAGAAAAATATGTTTCAGAATTAAATGAATTTGAGTTAGTGGCTGCATTCTAATATATATGTTACACAATACATCTTCATATAGGTACCTCTCCTATTGTTTTTCCTAAAAGAGGTATTTTAAAAACCACCTAATCACCAACTTTATAAACTCATATATGTAACTTGTTTTTCACATTTTCACAATTTTATAACCTTGTCGTTATCTGCACTATTGTGATTCACACCTACCAACATCCAATTCATAGGTCTTCAGAATAGCATGTGCTTTTACGATACATGTACTAAAGGAACATGAAAATGTGGATAAACGTAAATTAAGAAAAGGGAAAAAGTGAGAGTACCCATATGATATACTGTGTTTCCAGAAAAGATTTTTATTTGTTATCCTTTCAGGAACTACAACTTAAGTCCGTAGTATATGATTCTGATGAGTGCTGCATTTCAAGAACTCCTCTCTATTATTTCAAAAGAAAATGTATAGGAAAGATGAGAAAAACAGTTGGGGTATCATGTTAATTTAAGCCTTGGGAGTCTTTGTCTGATATTCCCAACAGCTGAGAAACATGATTTGCATTTCAAACAGAAAAATAAATTTAGTGATCTCATATCACTGGGAAAAGCATGTATATCTATCTAATGCTGATATGAGTCTACTGAGAAAAGTCTTTATGAAATAGAGAAGTGGAAGTGTATTTTCATGGTTGGGTTCCAGAAAGAGAACGGTTTCAGAAAGAGACTTACCTGTTTAATAATGAGGAGCTGGCTCAGAACCAGGTAGGAGGGAGCTTATTGCAACAGTTTGAACAAACATATGCATGAGCTTTACTGCTATGGGTAGTTTATTTATTTATTTTAAAAAAGTTTTGTTTATTTATTTAACACAGAGAGAGAAAGAGAGAGTACAAGCAGGGGGAGGAGCAGAGGAGGAGGAAAGCAGGCTCCCTGCACAGCAGGGAGCCCCATGCGGGGCTTGATCCCAGGACCCCGGGATCACGACCCAAGCCACAGGCAGACGCTCAACCAACTGAGTCACCCAGGTGGCCCTGCTTGGGTGGTTTAAAATGTAATTGCCTTCTTTACATTTTAGTTATAGTCTATGTCTTGCTTGGGTAAAATTTATTTTTATTTATCCTGCTAAAGGGTTTACAAATCTTTGTGAAAATGTAAATTGATAACTTTCATGAATTTTAGTAAGTTCTTAGTTCTTATCTCTTCAAATTATACCTCTTGTTTCTCTACTTTCCCTCTGTCTGATAATTCAATTACACATGTGTTAGACCTTCTCAGTAGTAGCTCTGATCCATTGTCATGAAAACAAAATTGTCCCCTTGAGGCGGAGATCTGCACAGACAACATAAGCAACGGACCTCTACAATAACAAACAAACAAAAAAACAAAAAACAAAAACAACTCCCCAACAAAACAAAACAGGTTTTCTTCAGCACAAAGAAAAGAACCCCAGGTAGAAGCTAGAAGACGAGAAAGGAGTGAGAGCAATGGGATGGGGGGAAATGTGTGGGTAACTGCAAATAAGTATTGATGCTCATTACCGTCCTAGAAAAGTCATTGGTGGAATTTGTTTCATATCTGAAATTAAGGGAGGATTTTCATTTGATCCCTCCAGTTGTTCATCACAGCTGTACCAATATGGCATCATTTTAAAATAAATTCACAATTTGAGATTGAGTCAATTTTCTACTGCTGATGTGTTGAAATTGTCAAGATGTAAAAACAACCTATTTTGCCTATAGGCTTGTTCCTTTTCAAATTAACATATTATCTATCCAACTGCAACAGATTTTACACCTGTTTTTCAGATGGTTGACTTTCGATAGTCAGTGGTGTCTCCTTGACTGGGTGCCAGCTACTAACTCTACTATTATAAAATTATGAAGAAAAATGAAAATATTCTTAACATTTCAACTATATACAATTTTTCAAACAAGGAGAATACTTAATATTTGTTTTGAAATAAAAGACACTTTATCTTTCTCACCTGGATACAAGAGTCCACATTCTATAAAAGGTACTATCAATCATAAGTGACCAGATAGTTTTAAGAAAATCCTGAAGTATTATAGCAAGACTTGTGTGCAACAGTAGGACAAGTGATTTTGCCATGTAGTACATGTAATTTTCACCATTACTTAAAGGACAAAAATTAAAATTAAATCAGTATAGAATGTGACTATTAAATTAAGATTACTATAATCCATTATGACTTGAGATTTTTAAATAAGTTTATCACTTACCACAAAGAGAAAAGCATCACACAGTATACAAACCTTTCAACAAGGATAGACAGGCATAAAAGAGCTAGTCATAAAGAAGAGATGAAGCTTATAAAAATAATGAAACTCTATCATTTTTTAAATTTAAGATGAAATTTGTATTTTTTATATAATACAAAATATCCCATTTTCAAACCATCTGTGTCATACCATGTACTTCATCTTGGCTATTCTAAAATGTGATGTGCTCTGTGCAGGATTTTCTATTTTCTTCTGCTCCTATTGATTGAAAACACAAATACCTTCAGTGTGAGAGCCATAATTTAGCATGTTGCAAAGCCAGTCCTGTTTAAGGGCATCAGTGTATCAAATAGAAGACTTTAGTTCCAGGGTTTTGTGTTGGTAGTGAAGACACCCCATGTGAATTATTTTCTCCTACTAATGATTAAGACTGTGTTTAATGTTCAGCCATTTCACATAACTGGGTCTCTGCTTTTTTCTTCAATAAATATTCCAGTTGCTTGACTGGAGATAGGTACTTCTAAAACCTGCCCACTTAGTTCTGATGAATCATTTTCCCTAGCTATTTGGTAAGGTGCTTTTATCTTTGACCATAATTATCACAATTAATGGACCCCCAGGGGCATTTAATGCTGCCCTTCTGATGTTGAATGTTCTCATTTTTCAGACTTCCTGCAAAACCTCCACGACTGATCTGAAATTATCATATTATGACACTGGTCTAGATAAAAGCTAGAGCCCTTTCAGGTATTGTGATTTAGACTGAAGGTTTTTAACCTGTCTGGGGAAAGAAATCTATAGCTGAGTGTGTTTCTTTAGTTCTGGTTTATCTCCTCTACCCTCCAGCACAACTGAGGTCCCAAGATGCCCCTTGACCATATGCATTATGATATGAGGTAAGTGATTACATCACTTACACACGTTACATGTCATTTTGACAATCAGAGAAATCATGTATTCAAATGGGTTTTATAAGCTTGAAGAATACAGTAAATGTATCAGTGACTTATAAAATTACTTCAACGAATATTTATATTTTTATGTCAAAGTGATATCATTCTTATTTCATGAAATCTGTTTGTTTTTAATTGACATTTCTTCCTTTGAAAATGTGTAGAACAAGAAATAATGCCATAGGAAAATTGCAAAAGCCCTAGTGGGTTCCGTGAAACTGGAATTGCCAGAGTTAGGTACATCCCCACATCTGCCCATGATATGACTACAGACCACACCACCTTTGCCACACAGCTCTTCTCAAAGTGGAATGAATGAGTAAGACCAGGGGGTGAGTCAACAGAATGGTAGGATTTCTTTCCTGGATGGAATGCAATTTCATAGAGCTTCTTCTTATTGTATGAAGACGATCATTTATTTTGATTGGCTCCCATTTATTTATTTGTTTTTAAAGTTGACTGCTTATTGGTTTTTATGATTTTAAACGGCTTACAAGGTGAAGTGAAAAGACGTGAAATATCCCTGACTATGTAATCACTTCAGCATTCACTCCATTGACAAAGAGCCTTATGCCTGTAGGCAAGCATGTGCCATCTGGAGCTGTATAATTGCCAAAAACTCAAAATTGCACGGGAATTATTCCAAAGATTCAAGCCAACACCACAAAACTCTGCTCAAAGGCTTACAACAAAGGTTCTGCACGAGTTCCTAAGCCATATTATACCTGCAGTTGAGGGGGGAAAAAAAACTTAAAACTGGTCTTTCTGCGTCTTTCTAACTACTCTAATTAGAAACCCAGGGCACATGTTTATCTCCTGAGCACTATCTAGCTTTGACTATGGCTAAAGTCATAAAGCTTATGACTTAAATATTATCACATATATTTTTACCTTAGGAAATTAAACAGGCTACAAGAAGAAGCTGAGTTTAGTAAACTTTGCCTATAATCAAAATAGCATGTTTTATGAATTATGATATGTGAAAGAACCTGAAAAATTAATAAATCCTTCTCCCACTCCAACAACACGGGCTTTTTAACATTTGTGAAATGTAACACACCAGAGAATTTCACCTGGAGGGAAATTTCTTGTCCATCCCTCTCACCCTTTTATTTTCCCACCTCACTGACCCCTGATTTCACATCATCCCCAACATGACTGCTATTCCCTTCCTTTCTGACAGAGATCTTACTACCCACTGTAGCTCAAAACTTTGATTTAACAGGAGTTGCTGTATAGCATTTTCAAAATTGTTTTCATCTGCATAATGCCATTGGACCTTTTGATTAAACACCAAAAAAAAAAAAAAAAAGCTATGGATGGCTCGGCAAGCCTGCTGAGTCCTACTGGATGTAAATGATGCCCACAGGAGTTAAGAAAATAAAAAAGGGGGTTCCAACTGTCACACACACACATGCACACACACTCAAATTGTAAATTTGTAGAAATGAGGAATTTTGATTAGCATGAAATTTTCTTTTAATACAAGAACAAAACAATGACTGGAGACATTCTAGTATTTCCATAATGAATAAAAAACAGTAGATCTATTTATCTTTAGAATTTTCACAGCCAGACACTAAGTAATGTGAAATTTGGGAGTAGACTACTACTTATTATGCTTGGTTGAAGGGAATAACTAAAATGATGCTCCCCCATACATTTTCCCTTAATGGACCATATTTGTTGTTTCTGTTCTCAGTTTATTCTTCACCTTCACTAGGGAAACCTAACAGATGACATCCATACACCCAGCCCCTCCCAGTCTGCCCCCCTTTACCAGGCCCTACCGGCATGGCCGACACCATTGGTTACTCACAGCATCAAATCATAACATCCTCCCCATCACAGGCCTCTGGAAGATTAGCTATTGCTCACCAACCAGATTTGGCACATGAAACAACTTATTTTGCATCTCTCTTACAACCCCCAGGTGATCTCTGACCTCAAAGGTGCCATCCTCACGTTGTCTTTTTAGAAAATCAAACTTTTTAGAAAATCAAATTCTAAACCACAGGATCTACGGTTGAATCCTATAACATTAAACTTGGGAAAAAACTAAGTGTTTCTCTGATGAACTATGAATTTTATAGAAAACAAATGAAGGACTAGAATTATTAACTAACTTGTACATGTTTCTGTAAGCTCTAAATTCCATGGTGCAACACAGACATCTGCACTCTACCCCTGGGCATCATTCCACCGTGGCACATTGTGTATGATTTTAAAGAACAGACAAAAGTTTTAAGTTTTTAAATGTTTAGAATATCCTATCAGAGACAAACTATCATTTGTTCCTTGACAATGCCTTTTTATTCAAAAGTTTAAATTACAGTAGCATTTCAACATTTATTGTATATTTACTATAAGGGAGATCCTCCACTCCTCATCTTACACGGAACTAATATTTATGCCAGCTTTCAATGACAGGTGCCCATTCACACTCAGATTTATCTAACTCGAGTTGGTCTTCCCATTTTCAACTGGGTCTCTTCGATTGCAGTCTTTAAGTATAAAGTATAGGTCTTTAAGTATAACTGAAGTAAAACTCACATAACATAAAATTAACCATTTTATAGTTGGGTGTACAACTCAGCGGCATTTAGTGCAACCACCATGCTGTATAGCCATCACTTCCATCTACTTCCAAAATATTCTCATTGCCCCAAAAGGAAACCCCACACCCATTAAGCAGTTACTCTCTATTCCTCCTTTCTCCTAGTCCCTGGCAACTAACTTGACCTCTATCTCTATGGATTCTGTGCATTTCATATAAATAGAATCATACAGGTGGTCTTTTGTGACTGTTTTTTTCCACTATCGTAATGCTTCAAAGTTCCTAGCATGAACTAGCACTTCATTTCTAGATTCTCAATCTCACATGTTGATATATTCCATGATCTCTGTTCTTTAAATTTAAAGTGACTTTGATTGAAACACACACACACACACACACACACACACACTCACCCCTGAAATGAAGCCCAGTAAAATAAAGGAAGAGAAAAATCTTTCTTTTATGCACATTGTTCCAGATTTCATATCTGCCAAAGGGGAAGATGCCTTTGTAGTTCCCATCTTCTGCATAATTAGGGCATCTTTGGGGACCTCTGAGACTTTTCTAGTTAAGTGAACTCTTCTAGCCCAGCCTACCTCATTCTTATTTCTAGAAGCACTTTTCAATCCAGGTTTCTTCATGTTTTGCTGAACCTAGGACTAAGAATGGTTTCCCCCTTGTGGTTTTCCATAAGAACAATGAGCATCCTTTCCCAGCCTGTGCACTGTGTTTCTCTACTTTATGGTGAAAACAGAGGAAAGGGCTGTCTGCCCTTGGGGCTATGTAACAATGGAGTGTTAACAATAATAAAGTGCTTCAGAGCCTTTTTGCTAAGATCCTACAATGCAAATGAATCTCTTTCTGAAGGTTGTAAAGTTTATGAAGTATGTAAATTAGTCAGAGTTACTAACATCCTCATACTCAGTTTAACTTAGAGAGACTGGGGTCCTAAAGAAAGAAGCTGAAGTTGAGGCTAGTGAAGGAGAACATACATGGTAAAGAAGGAGGCAGTTTCTAAAAACTGTTCCATAGACTCCAAACAGATTTACCCCATTGGGACTGATCTTACTAGCAATACCTAACCAGGTGTGAGCTGAAGTGATCTTCCTGAACATAAACATATTTAAAAGCCAGACTATATTTGTCTCCTAAAAGGTCCTTCTGTAAAAATAGTCATCATAGCCTGAAAGTGGTCAAAGACATACACTTTGACCAACGTCGCTCCCTGTAGTGAACAGTTTGTACCCCACCTTGTATCTGCCCAGTACTCACCATACCTCCACATGCTGGAAGTCATGTACTCAAGTATCGGCAGCTCTCTGCAGAAGGCCTTCTCTGCTCACGGCAGTGTGCTCTGTCCAGCGTGGAAGGCAAGTTGGAGGTCCTAGCTGAACAGCCCTAATCGAAGAGAGGCCTTTGTGGATAAATCTCATGATTCTTCCACCCTTGGTGGGGACATTGCTAAGATGCACTCTGCACGGTTGGGTAGGTGCGTCCTGGCGAGATAGAGATCCAGCAGACCAATGTTAACTGCTCAGTAGCACATCATGCTTTTTTTTTTGGTTCCCCTCCTATCTCATTTTCCTGCCTCAGTCTTATGTTTTCTGCGATCCCCTCTGTTCTGGTTGTCTGCAGAGGCAGATGGATTCCCCTCCAAAGTTTGGTTCTGGTGTCCATGCTGATCATGTCCCGCACATAAGGAGAGGGTAAAAAAAAAAAGAGTAATATCTCCATAATTGAGGTCTGTGGGGAAAGCAGGACAGACCTCTCCAGCAGGTCTGAAATGGCTGGAGACAGCAAGCAATGGAAACTGGCCTGGACTGTTTCTGTGTTTAGGGGTGGAGCTGAGGTGAGGAATCTGGCAGCACAGAGGGGCAAGGACTTGCAGGTTGGATGCTTCCTGCAATGCCAAAGGAGGGACCACCCAGACTTTCCCTTCACCTTCCACACATGTGACACAGAAGAGCAAGAGGGAAGGCATGGAAGTTGTCAGCATTCAGACTTTGAAAAATAGGGTCAAGCATTTTATTACCACTCATCTTGATCTTTGACTGATGGCTGAAATGTGACATTTGATTTAATTGTATTTGAAATGACGTGAGTCATTGGGGTGCTCTATAGGACCTGCAGCCTGAGGCCAGTAGGGAGGTGAAAGTTCTATTGAATGAATGCCTGGATCACAGTGTGGAGACTGAGAGGGTCCATTGCTGTTTCTTGACAGTGTCAGGGAGAGAGCACCCTTCTGTTCACAACATTTTCTGGAATTTGTCTGGAGGAAAGGCACTTTGCTATATGGGAAGCAATGGTCCATCCCCCTCTGTAGGCTCTTTTGTGAGTATCGGCATGTCCTTAATAAGTGTGTCAAGTAGATCTCCCTAGAGGAAGATGTGATCCATGTAATGTCACATCTATGGGGAGAAATCGATGCAGTTCAAGTCATTCCTGAAGACTTTCTGCATGACGGCACAGCTACTCAGGTCTGCCACTGGCAGCCAGGTAAAGGTGTGTTGTGTCCCTTTGGAGATGAAAGCAACTTGAAACTAAGAGGTTATTGAAATAGGCACTGCAGAGAACATATTAGCTAAATATATAATAGCAATATATTTACTGGCTACTAATAGGAAGGAGCCAGTAATTTGAATAATATGAGGTGTGGGGACCTTACTGGATTCTACAATATTCAATTTGAAGTAATCCACTTTGAAGTGCCATTCATTTTTCTTCCAGGTTTAGAAACAGGCTGAGTTGGATTGTTAAATAAAGAAGTAGAGATATTCACCCCTTCACAAACTAGCTTTTATGTATATATACATATATTTTTTCTTATATTAGTTTCAAAGCCTGATAGCTCTGTATAATTTATATTAAGCCATATTAGCTATTTTAACTGGGGGGTAAGCTCCATGGGGCCCCATTTTGTCAAGCCAATTTGGAAGTGCCAAAAACCTAATTTAACTTTAATTTATTATTCATTAGGTCATAGTATCTATACCCTCTATGAAATATTTTAGGGTAGTGGATGCTATGACTCTGGGAAATGTAAGTAAAGTGATAGTACCAAAGGGGCTTTTCTCTTTGTCCTATATTTTATATCCAGTGACTCCTTTAAGTTAATTGATGATATCCTGTTTAAATCTAGTGGAATCTCCAGGTCTAACTTTAAGGTGAGTCCCAGTATTCGTCACAATGGTTTACAGTTGATGTATTTTCTGCAGGTGTGAAAGTTAATTCAAAACCTCTGTGATAAAAAAAAAAAAACCCTCTATGATAGAAATGGAAAATCTATTCAGCACTCTTTCATCTTTTGGTTGTGCATAAATTTTTTTAAGATTTTGAATTTCCAGTTGGGTCAACAGGTGGATGCTTGTTTCAGTTTTTGTTCCTGTTGTTGTTTTCTGTTTTTTTTCCCTATATCCTGGTGCCTTTCTATTTCTTATTCATTTCTGTCTCTCTCCCTCTCTCTTTTAATCACTAGATAAACTCCAGAGTAATCCTCTCTACCTTGTTCAGCTTTATAATTTTCTTCCTCCACGAAGCCACAAATCAGTGTTGTCAGGTTAAAGACCTTCCCTATGGCAGTGAGTGCTTTACAGGATTTTAAAGCCCCAGGCCTAAATTGGGTTTGAATTAACTTCTTTGTGTACCACAGGTGTGCCAAAACTGCTTTTCTGCACACCCCTGAGGATCAGGACCTCAGTGACAGAAGCAAAGGTAGTGGCAGCAGTAGCAGCATGTGTACTTAAGGATGTTCATGCCATTGAAAGCATGGGTCTCAAAAGACCACCTAATAGCCATATTTTCTCCCCTCTCTCTTCTCACTTCTATTTTCACTCTATATCTACACTCTAAAGACTGTTCCTTCATAAGCAATCACCCAAGGAGTCTATATCTCCTACCTGGCATAATTCTTTCCTCTGAGTGCTCTATAGATCAGGGGCCAACACCTGATTGACACACAAATAACCTATCATAAGTAGAGTTTTCCCCTGAGCCTAGCTAGCATTAGTCACCACTTTATTCAAAATCACAGGAGGCAGCTTTTGCCTGAGATGTACAACCAGGGTCACTTTAAGGGACGCTCTAATCAGGATGCCTTGGTGGTTCAGTGGTGGAGCGTCTGCCTTCGGGTCAGGGTGTGATCTCAGGATCCTGGGATCCAGTCCCGCACTAGGCTCCCTGTGAGGGTCCTGCTTCTCCCTCTGCCTATGTCTCTTCTTCTCTCTCTGTGTCTGTCATGAATAAATAAATAAATCTTAAAAAAAAAAAAAGAAAAGAAGACTCCAATCCCATACTCCTATGTCTAAGTGCCAAGTAATTTTCAAAACTGTGGCTCTAGGTGTATCTAAATCTATGACAGATCCTGGTAGTACTCAACCAAACAACACAAAGAAACATGGCTCAAAGCACAAGCGGCAGCATATCATGACTATCAACAGGGTAGCAAATCAAAGCAAGAGAAGAAAAACCTATGGTGATGGTGGTTCTTGTCTAGACCTGGTCACATGGCCAATTTGTCATGGCCTGTCTGCTTCTGCAAGTAAAAACATCTTCCACCAGTAAATGACATAATCCAAAAGCTGATCCCAGGGTCTGCTTCTGATGTATCCAGTTTAATACATAGCCCTTGTATTCTGGTAAAGAAATTGCTCATCTGGATTAGCAACTATTTTTTTTTAATTTATGCAATGCATAGTTGCTAGTCATGTCAGGCAGTTACTTAGATGTGAGCAAAGAGGGACAAAGCAGGTGCTAGCCACACTCCTGCAGCCACCTCTGAGGGCTATCAGAACAGGAAACTCCTAGCCACAGTGCTGGCTCAAAAGCACAAGGGGACTTGTAAGAGCCAAGCATGCACACAAGGGGAGCAACATGCCCTTAAGCATCTTTAAAGTCACAACAAAGCTTATTAGAAGCCTATAAATATGCAATGCATAAATAAATACAATTACAACAGAATGTGTCATGAGTGGGCACATGTACAGAGGCAAAAATGTTATATAACCACCAGCTGTCAGTCAAAAATGTCAACTAAAGCCAAATTGACATGTACACAAAGCAGGATGCAGCTAGAGCTTCTCGGAGTGGGGAGCTTTTCATTCTCTGGCAGTGGCTGGCGTTCACTCTTGAACATGTCCTACATTTATCAACTCAATAAACTTTATCTCCCCATTTTAATCTTGGGTTTCCAATTCTTTGGTGCATCTGGGACAAGAACCAAGTGACTCAATAACAATCACATTACCCCCATTCTCATTGGACACAAGAAAGAGTGTTAAGTCCATGGCTAACTAGTCAGAATGTCTCAGGTGACTGACCAAAGTCCAAAGATTGGGCATATAACTCAATGTAGGTCAATTCCAAATCTTTCTCTGAGATATTAATCTGTAACTGTTTAGTGGAAAAAATAACCTCCTCTTCGCTGAGGCCTTATGGTGGAATAACATAAGGCTGCAATCATGTTTGTTGACACATGAAGAAGGTTTATATACAGAAAAAGAGAATATAATCATTATGCAGAAAGGAACAGGTACAGATTCTAGGCTGGGGGTGTAGAGCAAGAGTGAGAGCCAAAGGGAGAGCCAAAGCTGGAGAAAGAAGAAGATAGTGAGAAATATAATAAAATCCATGGATGCAGCAAGGCCGTGATCAGATATTTAAAACAAAAACAAAGTGCTGGCACACACACACAGACACATTTGCTTAAGCTAGTTTGACTTTTTTTTTCTTGCCAGTCAAAGATTCCAGATAATCTACATTGCATCTATATTGTCTATTTATGTGAAATATGCAGCATATTTAGTCAGGGAGAACAAAAGATTTTTTGGTAATAGTATATCAAAAATTAGTTTAATTGTCTTTTGCCTGAAAGAATGAGCCTAGCAATCATAGATATGATGGATAAGTTTAAGAAAGGGTTTGTTCGTGGACGCCTGGGTGGCTCAGTGGTTGAGCACCTGCCTTTGGCCCAGGGTGTGATCATGGAGTCCCGGGATTGAGTCCCACATCAGGCTCCCTGCATGGAGCCTGCTTCTCCCTCTGCCTATGTCTCTGCCTCTCTGTCTCTCTCTGTGTTTCAAATAAATAAATAAAATCTTTAAAAACAAAAAAAGGAAAGGGTTTGTTCATTTCTGGTCCTTATTCCATTTTAGTGAATGTTGTATATATATATTATTGTACATCCTCGCTTTCTTATGAAACATAAATAATATAAACACAGAATCCACCATCAATATGTTCCTACTACCAATTACATACTCTATAAATATTTGTTGAATGAATGGATATAAGGACAGAGCTGAGATAACCTTTCAAACATAAAAAAGTAACATAAAACTTCAATTCTCTGAAATATCAGTTGTTTCACCCCATTTCTGAAAGTCCTTGAGGGATGAATTATTTGATCCACTCAGAATATTTAAAAAAAAAAACCATCCCAATATGGCATAAAAATAAAGATAAAAAAATCCAAACCTGAAACTTCAAAAGCAAATGAAGGCCAAATATAAACATTAGATTTTGTTTTTGTTGTTTCCCTATAAATCAATGACTTTGCATTTCCTGCATTTGTTTCTAGACACCTAGTCTTATGGAAAAAAAGTATTACTGTTATAGCTGAGTGTAAATCTGTGATAGAACGCTACTGATGATGAAAGAATATAAGTATAAATGTATATATTCTTAACATCTGACTACCTTAAGTAATTTTATTATTCGGCCAGGTAAATTTTTAAATTTACTGGCATCATTCTTTAATATTCTTCTGTGGTTTTATCTAATTCATTTTATTAGATTACAAACAGGTTTCCAGATATAAGATAAATAATAGTTGACATGATTAAAATACTGAAGATTCCATTTTTTTAAATTCCGACAAGTTATAAAATTTCTTTTTAAAATTTTCCAAATAACTCATACCTGTATTTTCTAGCTTATTTCTTCTCAAAAACGGAAGCTGGAGCATAATTACATTGCTACTGTTCCATAGTCTACATCTCTTTATTGTCTATATTCTGTAATGTTTATTCATTACTTTGAATATGGCTTTAAAGTCATGCATAGAAATATATGGTATTAAAGGAGCCTTTATTACATTCAAAGCCATTTTAATCTGAGCTGAACGTAAAAAGAAATCATTTAGCTCTAGTCCTTGACATATGTTTTTAAATGAATTCTTTGTTTTCTGAAAAGCAATTACAGGTGCAAGTAGTACTTTTCTGCCACTCAGATCTCAGGGTTTGTTTTGGATCTACTAAAACACAAAGAGGGAACTGAGTACCATAACATACTGGATTTGGACCAAAGTTAAAACACTTTCCTTAAATTATGTGTTTGCAAAAAGCTTTGTGACAGAGAGATTTATGCTGACGGTTGATTATTTTTATAAATACACAGCACAGTAATGTTGGCTCTTATGGGTCTTCCTGTAATACAATGAAGATTCTCAGCATATTTGAGAAAAAAAAAGAAAGAATTATTGAATTTCCAAGATTTTCTCCTTACTATTATATGTTATTTCCCCCTTTTTTCACTAAATTCTAACAATTCAAATGCAAGGTTTTCACCATCTTCTTCTTTACATTTCTCATGAAACCTTGGCAAATGTTTTACACACAGTCATCCCTAGAAACTCTGATATATTATGAACCCAACTCAAAAGGTTCTAGAACCTACCAATGATCCAGAAAGTAATCTTGTGTGTGGAGCAATCATCTAAAGCAACAAGCAAACATGTAATAAAATAAAAATAGAAAAAGAAACAATCACTTCAATGCATTGATTGAAAGGATGAAAATCTTGACTGAATGCCCGCCCGTGATTTGGGTTCTCAGGCACTCTGAACTTCATGTGGCTCTTCTAAATTTTCGTTGCTCTGTACTCCATGTTCTGAATCCAAAGTACACACTTTAACCAAAACTAGTTTTGTTAAATTGAGTACAAGGAAAGAGGGAAGAAAATAGGGAGGGAAAGAGGGAAAGAAGGAAGGACCTCCTTTCCCTCAAAAAAAAGAAGGAAAAAAGGAAAGGAAGGAAGGTAAGAAAAAAGGAGGGAGAGAGGAAGGAAGGGAAGGAAAGAAGGAGAGAAAGAAAAGAAGAAGAGGAAGAAAGAAGAAAAAGAAAGAAAGAAAGAAAGAAAGAAAGAAAGAAAGAAAGAAAGAAAGAAAGAAAGAAAGAGAAAGAAAGAAAGAAAGAAAGAAAGAAAGAAAGAAAGAAAGAGAAAGAAAAAGAAAGGAAAGAAGAAAGAAAAGAAAGAAAGAAAGAAAGAAAGAAAGAAAGAAAGAAAGAAAGAAAGAAAGAAAGAGAAAGAAAGAAGAAAGAAAGAAAGAAGAAAGAAAGAAAAAGGAAGGAAGAAGGAAGGAAGGAAGGAAGGAAGGAAGGAGGGAGGGAGGGGCTTCCCTACCCGACTTCTGCTCAATTAAATCAAGACATTTTGCTGTATAATGTAGTTAGTATAGAATATTCTATCATGGACTAAATTAAGTTAGGAGAACTCTAGATAATTTTAGAAAACATTTGTTTATTCAATGAGGCTTAATTTGTGTCTATCTACCACAAAATGCGGGGGTCATTGGTAATTTTCAGTAAATTTCATTACCAAACACAAGGAGTTTGGGTCTTTTGCTCCATAACGACATTTCCTTTTGTTTCTTGCAATCTGAGCTGTATTTTCTCCCCCACACAATCCTTCCTGATCCAGCCACCTTTCTTTGCATATTTTGAATCTTTCACACATCGAGTTATTGCCATTCCATATTGTTTCCAATCTGCGGCCGCTTCCAAAACTGTGTCTATACAAAATTTTAGGAAATTAAACCTCAAAGCATATTTTTCTCTTATTTTCTTAAAAGTTTTTTTTTTTTTTCCTGGTGGTTTTGGGTCAGGAAAAATAAAAGGTAAAAATATTATTAATAATCTTTTTTTAAAGATTTTATTTATTTATTCATGAGAGACACAGAGAGGCAGAGACAAAGGCAGAGAGAGAAGCAGACTTCCTATAGGGACCCCAATGTGGGACTCGATGCCAGGACTCAGGGATCACCACCTGAGCTGAAGGCAGACGCTCAACCACTGAGCTACCAGGTGTCCCATTATTAATTAACCTTGTATTACTTTTTAAGGTCTGATCTTTTCTTACTATCTTAAAAAAGAATAGCTAGGTAAAGTTTGGGCAAACTGAATTAGATCTCAAGGAGATTCTTATGTGACACTCCTATGGAGTCTCCTCTCTTTCCTCGCCTCCAGTATTCCTGTTCTCAGTATGAGATGTTCACGATTCTTTTGAAGTTGATACATTTCTAGCTTCTACAATAGAACACTCTCTGCTACTCATATTCTTTTTTTTTTAATTTCCAGAACTAATTTTATTTATTTTTTTCAGCTTTCACATCCCTAATAAAGCCTATATTTTATTTCTTTTCCCAATATTTTATTTAAATTCAAGTTAGTTGGGCAGCTCGGGTGGCTCAGCGGTTTAGTGCCGCCTTCAGCCCAGGGACTGATCCTGGGGTCCCAGGATCAAGTCCCATGACAGGCTCCCTGTATGGCACCTGCTTCTCCTTCTGCCTGTGTCTCTGCCTCTCTCTCTGTGTCTCTCATGAATAAATCAATAAAATCTTAAAAAAAAAAAAATTCAGGTTAGTTAACATAGAGTGTAGTATTGGTTTCAGGAGTAGACTTTAATGATTCATCACTTACATACAACACCCAGGGCTCATCACAAGTGTCCTCCTTAATACCCATCCTCTATCTAGCCCATCCCCCATCCACTTTTCCTCCAGGAACCTCCAGTTTGCTCTCTATAGTCAAGAGTCTCCTATGGTTTGCCCCCTCTCTGTTTTTATCTTATTTTATGTTTCCTTTCCTTCCCCTGTATTCATCTATTTCATTTCTTAAAATCCACATATGAGTGAAATTATGTGCTATTTGTTTTTCTCTGAGGAGATATTTTGCTTAGCATAAAACACTCTAGTTCAATCCACCTCCTTGCAAATGGCAAGATTTCATATACATATCACATCTTCTTCATCCATTCATCATTTGATGGACTCTTGGGCTCTTTCCATAGTTTGGTTATTCTTGGTAATGTTGGTATAAACATCGGGGTGCATGTACCCCTTCAAATCTGTATTTTTGTATCCTTTGGGCAAATACCTAGTAGTACAATTACAGGATCATATGGTAGTTCTATTTGTAAGTGTTTGAGGACCTCCATACTGTTTTCCACAGTGGCTATACCAGTCTGCATTCCTACCAACAGTGCATGAGGATTTTCTCCTTTCTCTGCATCTGTTGTTTCCTGTGTTGTTAATTTTAGCCATTGTGACAAGTGTGAGGTGGTATCTCATCATGGTTTTGATTTGTATTTCCATGATGAGCTAACAGACACTTGAAAAGATGCTCAACCTTTTCAAGTGTCTGTTAGCTATCTGGATCTCTCCTATGGAAAAATATCTATTCAGGTCTTCTGCCCCTTTCTTAACTGGATTGTTTTTTGGGTGTTGAGTTTGATAAATTCTTTATAGAATTTGGATACTAAATCTTTACCCAATATGTTATTTGCAAATATCTTCTTTCATTTTGTAGGCTGCTTTTCAGTTTTGTTGATTGTTTCCTTCACTGTGCAGATGACTTTTATCTTGATAAAGTCCCAATAGTTCACTTTTGCTTTTGTTTTTCTTGCCTTTGGTGACATTTCTAGTAAGAAATTGCTAAGACCAAAGTCAAAGAGGTTGCTGCCTATGTTGCCTCTGGGATTTTGATGGATTCCTGTCTCACATTTAGGTCCTTCATCCATTTTGAGCTTATTTTTGTGTATGATGTGAGGAAATGGACCAGTTTCATTCTTCTGCATGTGGCTGTTTCCCAATGCCATTTGTTGAAGAGACTCTTTTTTTTTTCCCCCATTGGATATTCTTTCCTGCTTTGTTGAAGATTAGTTGACCATAGAGTTGAGGGTCCATTTCTGGGTTATCTATTCTGTTCCACTGATCTATGTGTCTGTTTTTGTGCCAGTACCATACCGTCTTGATGATTACAGCTTTGTAATACAGCTTGAAGTCTGGAATTGTGATGATTCCACTTTGCTTTCCTTTTTTAACATCACTTTGGCTATTCAGAGTCTTTTCTGATTCCATATATATTTTAGAATTATTTGTTCTGGGATCCCTGGGTGGCGCAGCGGTTTGGCGCCTGCCTTTGGCCCAGGGCGCGATCCTGGAGATCTGGGATCGAATCCCACGTCGGGCTCCCGGTGCATGGAGCCTGCTTCTCCCTCTGCCTGTGTCTCTGCCTCTCTCTCTCTCACTGTGTGCCTATCATAAGTAAATAAAAAAAAATCTGTTTAAAAAAATAATTATTTGTTCTAGCTCTTTGAAAAAAATGCTGGTGTTATTTTGATAGGGATTGCATTGAATGTGTAGATTGTTTTGGATATATAGACATTTTAACAATAATTTCTCTTCTAATCCATGTCTGTTACTTATATTCTTAAACTAGGCTTTAAAAATATATTGTTATTAGCAAACTCTACTGTGCAGTTTCAAAATTATGGTCAGACTTAATATGTATTTCCTGAGCAAAGTCTCTCTTTGTAAGCTGATGGCTTATAAACAAATGATTTATATGTACCCATCAGATGCCTAATTATACATATCAACAAATATAAGTAAATAGACAAAAAATTAGGTAGTCTTTGTTAATATAGGAAAACATTTCATCACATGCAATTAATAAATAGAAAACATCTCTTTGGAAGCATCATTTTTAGAATATATGCTGCTTCTTCTAGTCCATGTACATTTATTTAGAACTTACTGTGTTAGGCCTTGTGCCTGTGTCAGAAGATGTTACAATAAAAATTCTCATTTATTTTATTTTATTTTTTTTTAATTTTTATTTATTTATGATAGTCACACAGAGAGAGAGAGGCGCAGAGACACAGGCAGAGGGGGAAGCAGGCTCCATGTACCGGGAGCCTGATGTGGGATTCGATCCTGGATCTCCAGGATCGCGCCCTGGGCCAAAGGCAGGCACCAAACCGCTGCGCCACCCAGGGATCCCTCTCATTTATTTTAAAAGGAAAAAAAATCCAGGCCAGTAACCGTGTGTAAGGTGCTTCACCATGATTAAGTTCCAGGAAAACATTTTGAGTTTTGAAGCTAAGTGAGCATTAGCAGGAAACCTGTGTGACCCTAGAAAAAGTGGACAGACACTTCAAATTGTGCTATTTTTCTGGTCTGAAATTGTCTTATGAAAACAAAAGAATGGGAAATTTCAGAAAGTAATTTATTTGCATCTATAATTTCCTATAGTTGAGAATAATGCACATTATTTGAGGAAACTTTTACATAGAAATCACTTATCCTGCCATCAGATAGAGAAGAATTGTTCAGTTCAAAGGGAACCAACAAAAAGGATTTCAGAATCATTTGGTGATGAATTTTAATAAGATTTATAATTATAGAGATTCATGTGCTAAGACATTTTGAACTGATCCACAATAAAAAATGTGCATAGATGTCTAAAGACATTAAATTACACAAGTCCCATTGCATCTGAATGCCAACTATTTAAAAAGCACTACATTAGCATTCATATGCATATCTACTTTATAATTTCCTATCAACAATCTGATTTTTAATTTACATTCAACAATAACTGATTTACAAATTAAAACTAACTTTGAAAGCTGCATTTCTGATGCTCACAGCTCTGAGGAACTGCTAGAGTTGTTCATCTCACCCCTTCATCTCCCAGGAAGTACCTGAAGAAGCATCTTACTTACTATAGAAATATTTTGAATATACCTTATTATCATTCCATAAACAATATTACCATAATTAGCAGTATATCAAGAAGTTGCTGTACCTTAAGCCCTCTTCCCAGTGAGTCTTGGCATGTGTCACCAATATTGGGATGGCTAGAATATGGGCGGAAAACAAGGAAAAGACAATGATGACAGATTTCTGCACATGGGCATCTGTGAGAAAAGATAGGAAGAATGCATCAGAGGGGTAGTGGTTTTCACAGAATTTCCCTTCCTGATGTTGTATGCACTGAGGAATGCCCAAAAGATCGAGTCTCCTCACCATTTGCAATAATAATATGAAATAATTATTATTTTATTATTGTTTCATGTCTATGGTTATTTAAGACCAATAATGTCACTTGCCTATTAACATGTATCAAACTCCAAGTCAAATGTATGCATGTTTTGTAATCTGGTTCAAGAGAAAAATGATTCATTGGGAACTCTGTACCTTGCATGAATAAACTCTGCAGTACAGCCAAAAGAAAATACTTGGAAAGTCAAATGGGGGATATTTTTTGTAAAAGTCAACACTGAGCATAGAAAAGAAACAGACTTACCTCTACAAATGCATAGATTGTGATACAGAGATGTATATTGAGCTCTTGGCAAGAAAAAAGACAGAGATCATATTGTTCCTGTTGAGTTTTATTAACTTTTCTGTTAAAACCACAACCTTTTGGTATATACTTTATAGATTCTCCAGAAAAGATTCCTTCTCTGTGACAGACTCAATAATCTGATGGCCAATAATTTAGTTAAGTTTAATAATAAGGAATCCCTTTAATACCTAGCATGGGGATTGCTACTTCAATCTGAACTTGAAAAATATTTTTAATACGTAGAATGCTTATATTAGTATAGGAGCATCTGAATAAAGGGCTAATCTTATGTCTTATAAAGAGTTAAATAAGAAGCAAGAATACTTTTGTATGGAAGTAACAAAATGGTGAAGCCGAGAAGTAATAGACCAATTCTCAGGAAAAAAAAAAAAAAAAGTAATAATGGGTCTTAGGAAATGTAAAGTCAAGTTAAAACCATGTAATAGACATAAATATTTTTGGAGTCAGAAAATATCATTGTTCAGCTAACAGATATTCAGAGTAGCCTGAGAACTGAAATCAGAAGATATAAATGGGAATGATTAAAGAGCAAACTTTAAAGTGCCGGTTATTAACTCAGTGCAAAATTATATAGATCTGCAAAGGAAGAGCAGGTGTTCTGAAAGTCCACAGGGTAGCCAAACCTCCCAAATAGGAGGGAAGTTAGTATTAGAAGTCTCCACACAAAAAGTATTTTTTAAATCCAATGCAATGGGGAAGTTAGTTGCAGTGAAGCCTGGACATGAAATATGATCACTGGAGGTGGGACTCCAATTGAATGCCAGTTCCTTGTCATTTTAAGAAGGCAAAACAGAATCCTAGTCCTGAAGGGAAAAGGACAAAAAGGAGAGCCAGACATAAGCCTTTTTAGACCACAATACATTTTCTAAAACTGTGTTTCAAGGCAAGTGTTTGGCCATAGGAAGTTACAGTAAAAACCAAACCACTATATTAGGAACTTGAGTGGAGTTGATTTGCAGCCCCTGCTCCCTTGACTTGTGCTATTCCCCATTATTAGCATTCTGTGATGCGCTGGAATCCTGAGTCTGATATAAGAATAAACAAAGACTACTCGGATGACAACAAGCAAAAAATATTAGGAGCTTGTTGCAGCGAGGGAGTCAGCCACCATCAGTTACATTTGGCAAGGTTCCAAAGGCATCAGGAAAGTGAGAAAGTTTTAAAGCAGGAAAAAAAAAAAGAGAGAGAGAGAGCAAAGAAAAGAAAGAATATGTCAGTTCTATCTTGATTAAAGGTTGTTCACATGGGGAAGCCGGAAATGGGCCAACTAGAAACAGGACATTTTATGCGATTGATTAGTGATGCATATTGCATTTTCTGTAATCTTAAATTGGAATTTGAGGCAAAATTTATGGAAATCAAGAGTTTGTTTGTTTTATCAAGTCCTAATAGTTTGGGGTTCTGGAAATCCTGGTTTGGCTTCCCAGGCTAGTTGTTGCAGAGACTATGGGTCACAGTTCAGGTGTTAGTTATATAGTATCAGACCTTGAGTGTTAGCAAAGCCAATCTCCCAGTGAGTTAATGGCTTTAACTATAAGATGGGCACAGTAAAGGACCAAAGCAATAGGAGGTGGGTAATACGTCTGTCACAAGAAGTGTTGATGTAAAGCGAATGGCAGTCTAGGACTTCCTAAGCAATAATCAATAATTCTCATCCCTTGGAGCAATGGTGAAACCCAGGTGGAACCCAATACCCAGAAGGCAAGGTCATAGGAAGGAAGAAATGGAACTAGTTCTTTATTGAGTTATAATTGACAGATTTTGTTACATTTATATATTGCAATATGATTACTTCCTTTCGCTAAATCTTCCATCCTATCACATAATTACCATTTCCTGTTTGTGGTTAGAAAATTGAATATCTGGTTTTAACAACAAAGTGTGAGCATTTAAGATTATATTGTTGCTAAAGCACTGACCTATGGATTTCAGAAATCAAAAGATTGGGGATGCATCCTAACTTGTTTAATGAGGGAGAGTTTGCAAGAGAGATTGACCTAATCCTAGTGGGAGGGCTCAGAGGAGATTTCCCAGAGGAGATTTCAGATGGCATGGATTTAAATATCAGTAGATGCTTACACAGTCCGTTCAAGATTGTTGACTGGACTTCCCCACCTTATGGAGTGTGAAGTTAATACAGAGAAGGGAATAGTGTAGATAAAATTCTAATCTACTGAGTTGAACTGTAAGTAATTTAAAAAAAGAAGGAAGAAAGAAAGGAAAGAAGAAAAGAAGGAAGGAAAGAAAATATCTGTATTGATCAGATTTTACCCTGAAGTGTCTGGAATCATTTTCTGTTTTCTGGGATAACTGGGGCTTTTGAAATAATTAAGATCTATTAAATAATTATTTTTAAGTTACCTTGTGTATACTTAAGACCAAGGATTGTGGAAATAAGTATGTCTGATAAGTGCCAAGTCCTCCTTCTCCTAGAAGGAGAGATATCAGGCACATATCTCCACTCTCACATTTCCTGGAAAAAAATGAAGTGCTCCAATATGGAAGAAAAAGAAAAAAATCCAGGACAGAACTCAAAATTTAGAGTATTTGTTTTAGGTTCTTAGAGTAAGTTTACTTTTTTGTGATCATAAAATTAATACAAACTTTTCACGGGTAATTTTAAGAACACAATAATGAAGAATGAAAAATACAGTTATGAAAAGATGACCAACAAATGAAAGAAGCCTTTTAAGTGATGATTTTTTAGGTTTCAGCAAATTTGCAAAGATTAGGTTTCAGAGAAGGCCTGGTCCAGGGAAATACCTAGATCTACCTTTCTCAGAGTATAATTTGGTGAACACTATACCTGATTAGCTTCCCTGAGAAAGAGCTATTCTTCTACTATACTTGGACATGCTGTGGTACAGTCTCTTTCCCTTTTGCACAGTGAGGGATCAGAATCTCTCAAAAACCAGGTAATAAGGAAATCTGGCTGATTTACTGGGACCATTGAGCCATTTAAATGTCCTTAGAGAACAGGACAGCACAGCAGACTTCTCAGAGAGAAGGGGGTGTGCACTCTTTATCGGTGCAGTAGGCAAGTTTGTGCCCACCTAACTCGAATGCAGACATGAGAACATGCAATGAAGAGCAAACGTAGGAAACCAGTGTCCAAGAATCATAAACATTTAAATTTCAAAGAAGTAAAACTACATATTATGGTGATGATTCTTTGAAGAAGGATTTATAGAAGACAGGAAAGAGAGCACAAGACCTCATCACATATTCAGCTTACATGGAGAAAAATAGGTCTTGAAAAGTTCAGACAACACATAAGAATGATTCTACGGTCAGATTGCTTAAACAGAATGAAGAGTCAGGAACTACAATTGCAAATAGAATAAAAAGTAAAATTCAGAATATGCAAGCCAAAGTGACCTCTGTAATAAAGAAAGGCGGGATGGGTAGGAAGTGCTTGAGAGGACACAAGCAGCTCTAGGATTTTAAAAGGACTTAACCAAAATACAGGGCAAAGAATGAAGAATAAAATTAAATAATGATGAATAAAATCAAAAGCAAAGCACAAAGATTCCAGGATAATGTTTCAAAGCTTTGCTAATGATACGAAGTTTGTGAAAGATAAACAGGAAATTTAAAAAGAGAAACTTTAAACAACAAGGAAATAAAGAGGAAAATACTATTTGGTGTGAATATGGGAACAGAGCCAATAATCTCCTATGTATCTTCTGTCTCCTGAAGAAAGTATAATTACCTCCAAATTGCAAAGGACAAACTTAGTTAGAATGTAATTGAAGTCCAAGTGGGTTGAACAGTAGAAAGAGAGCCTTTTAAATGAGGTCATTGCTTTAATTATTTAAGCCCCCATTATTAAGTGAAATGGAGGACATTTTCAAAACTTGAAGGATCACAGGAAACAATTTAGAGGGCTAAAATTTCTGTTGGACAATAAGGAATAAAAGACACATTTCAGAGAAGGCAAATATCAGATTATACTCACTGGGTTAATTCAAATCAGCCTTCTGATATATCCTAAACATAATTATCAAATTGCTGCTAGATACACCCTGAAAAATAAAATGGTGGTAAGGAAATCTGGTTTGGGGCATACCAATGAAAAATTAAAACCTTTTAAGAATGGAAACTAAATTAAAAGGAACACAGCAAGCAAATTGACACCACAAAAAATGCAGTAAGTGAAATAAGAATACAACACCAGAAGTAAGCAGGTTTGCAGTAGCTCTAGTCTCAGTGCTGCTGGAGAAAATCTACAGGTCTGTACAGCTCTGAGCATTTTGATCTCCAACCAAAACTTTTCAAGTGCTGGAAAGTTCTCTGCCCCAGCTAAATGATCTCCACTCTCACCATGGGAATCACTGTTGAAAGCTTACACCTCTGACCTTAAGATCCCCTACTTTACCAGTTCCTCATTCTCAAACCACAATTTTGTAACTTCATTTGTGGAAAAAATAAGATATGTGTTTAATATCTCCATGTATTGACATTATTCTCAACACAGGAGAATTTGGGCAGGGACAGAAAAAAAGTATTACACATCATTAACACACTGGTTCTCCCTGACCCAAACCCTTCCCTATTCCATGCCAATATGATGAAAACCAGATTTCATCTGGCACCTCTGTATCGTATAGGTGATGAGTCTTAAGGTCAAAACTCTGAGAGCTTATAAAGGAGAGTGACAGCTGTAATGGAATAAAATGGGGGTGGGGGGGTTGGAGAGAATAATCCTGGGATGTTATTCTATAGAATGAAAGTAAATGTTTCCAGGATGGAAATAGGAGCAATAGTTCATTCAGGATTTATAATCCCTGGAATGTTTCCATGGCTCTGAGATTCATCTTCCCTTCAAATGTAAGCATATACCTCTAGGAAGGCACATTTCTTCCAAGATCTCTGATCATTGAATCAACATTTTACTTAAAAGGTTTGTCCATTAACCCAACTGTAATGAAATTTGTCTTGAAGACTCTGTGAAGAAACATGAAGATATGTTCTCTAGAGTCCCAATGATTGGACACTCAAGGTCTAGCTCTTCTCCAACCCCATTGGAAGTACCAACACAATTCCGAAGTAATTATTTTTTAAATGAGAAGAAAATATTCCATTGCTATTATACATGGTTTGTCTTTAATATCCCACCTTTTCTTTTTGGTAGGTATTAATAAAATAACAACCACATTCCTAGCATTTATTGTAAATCATCTCACCGAAGGAAATACTCACATATTTTAATCTAAATTATGACAAGATAGAGATTTCTTTGTTCTCCTCATTTAAATTCAGCCTCACAGTTGTAATAGCCCTGCTCACTTTGAAATGCTGAATTGTCATGATTATTTCCATTCTGGAGTCTAACATATGAAATGTTCATCCATTAAGAGGCTCACCCTTCAGGCAACTTCTTATTTACTTTGTTTCCAGTGATCCTATGAAATATTGCTATACAATCTTTTTATTTTTAGTTATTGCAAAAGCTTGTCATAATGTCCAAATACTTATTTAAGGGAATTTGATGCATATGCAAAGAACATCATTGAGGACCATTTAGATTGAGACCAGCCTGCTGTCGATATCATTTATCTTGCATTTATATACTGCTGTATCCATACGTTGCATAGAAGCGTCTATGCTTGTATTTCCTGCAGTTAATTTAAGATTGAATAAATTACTGTTCTCTTGAAATCTCTTGAAACAAATGATAATAAATTCAAAGCAATTGAGAAATTTCTACTCAGCATTTCCAAAAGAATAATGTCTCATCTTTGCTTATTTTATAGCAAAAGTGCAGCAAAAACAATATTTACCTTTTTAAATTGAGTGTATTTCCAATTACATGACTCATTAGGGGAGTTTAAGCAATTTCCATTTTTCTCATCATTACAATACAGACTTCAAATAACACTAAACATATCATTGAAACAGTATTTTAAAGCTCTTAAACAGATTCTTAGTTTATATGTATGAAAGTCCACACAAACAGGCAAAATATGCCAGAAAGAGAAGCAAAGACTAACAAAATTATGAAGTCGTTTGGGACTGAACCACTCTCTTACTTCCTGTCTAGCTTCCTTACTTTGCAGGAGCAGTTGATGCTGGCAATTAGAAGCGGGGCCCTATTAAAAGGGAAGACTTGAGGAAAGTTTGGGGCATACCAATGAAAAATGAAAACCTTTAAGAGTGGGAACTAAATTGAAAGGAACACAAAGGCTATAGGAAGAAATGAACGATACAGAAGATGGTCAAAAAAAAAGGTCATATTAGGAAAGACTACAGGACTTGTGGAGCCCAGTACAAATTGAAAATACTGGGACTCTTGTCCAAAAAGTAGGGAAGGTTGCTGTTAAAGGTACTGAGATAGGGATGCCTGGGTGACTCAGCAGTTGAGTGCCTTTGGCTCAGGGTGTGATCCCAGAGTTCCGGGATTGAGTCCCACATTGGGCTTCCTGCAAGGAGCCTTCTACTCCCTCTGCCTATGTCTCTGCCTCTCTCTCTCTCTCTCTCTCTCATGAATAAATAAATAAATAATCTTTAAAAAATAAAAATAAAAAATAAAGGTACTGATATAGTCAACTTTCAAAATTTCCTCTATAGTCTCTCTCTCTCAACCTGTAATGCTTTTTTTTTTTTTTTAAGATTTTATTTATTTATTCATGGGAGACATAGAGAGAGGCAGAGACATGGGCAGAGGGAGAAGCAGGCCTCCTGCAGGGAGCCTGATGCAGGACTTGATCCCAGAACCCTGGGATCACAACCTGAGCCAAAGGCAGATGCTCAACCACTGAGCCATCCAGGTGCCCCTCAACCTGTGATTCTTTTTATTTGCTATCTAATGTCAGTTTCTTTGGCAGAGGGATGTTCCCTGAGTAGGTACAGAGCCTCACAGCTCCTGCGTCCCATCTTACACCTTGCCCCATGTGGTCTATCTTTGCGGTCTCCCCTTCCCCCAGCTGGTGGACCAACAAGCTGCCCTTGGTGGATCAACAAAATCCATCTAGACGTCACTTCTTTCCAATGACCAGCTGTTTTAACTTATAGCAGAGAGGTGAACCCAAGGAATGCAGCTCCCCTGGCAGTCTTACCAGTTAACTGGAAGAGATGGATAAGAGGCTCCCCCAGGCAGCCAGCCATCCCCCAACATACATTTTCCAGTCTGGATTAAAATGGCCACTGCTCTGCCATACTCCAAGACACAGAGCTGTGCAACTGCCTGCCACTGACTTCCCTTGCTCCTGCTCAGTCCCCTGCTATGTGCTAGGAGGCAGGAACAACTGGGTGAGCGTGGGAGGAGGATGCTGTGCTGTGCTGAGCCATGCCACGGTGGAGGAGCTGTGGCCAAGAACCCAGCCAGGAGAGGCAGGGAGGAGTAGTGAAATAAGGCCCCATGCCTCAGGCACCTACTCCAGTACTCCACCAGCCTTTACTTATAAAATACAGATTTAAAGATAAAAGTTTTGAGACATTCAAGGCAGCCACCTCTGAGCATTAAATTCCCAACTACAAGGTCCTTCTGAGCTTGGGATTCTATGCAATTGCATGGGTGGCAGGTCCAGAGGGATGGCCCTAGATCTGATATAATATAATCGGAGTTCTCCAAGCAGAATACCAAAGAAACAAACCAGAAGTATGTAAAAGAATAATTACCTAAAATTTTTCTGAAAATAAGATTTAAGCTTACACATTGGACGGTACACTGTGTAAATAAACATGCAACCCATAATATTCTGCAGGAGACTATCTTTCCAAGTTCCTTCTAAGAGTAGGACAATCAGATTGTTGTCAGAATTCTGGAAGTAATATGTTATGCCAGAAAGCAAAAGAGTAATATTTACAAACTACTCAAGGAAATACTCAAGAAAAGACAAATATAAGTGAAGGATTTTAGATTCAGTTAGTCTGTCCTTCAATTATAAAGGGCACAGGAAAATCAGTTATAAATATGCAAAACTTCAAGACATATTGTACCCGTGAGCCTTCTTCAGGAATGGATTAGAAAATGAATTTATGGCAACCAAAAAGATTTAGAGAAACTATGGCATGCCTATTTTGTTGTGGCTCAAGGAAATTCAAAAGAGCTTGATGGAACTTTTATTATTTGCCTGGAGGCAATACAAATCAATTTTCCTCACATTCAATTATCAAGAACTTTATCACATGGCCTCAATATCCTAAAAAAGGGAGAGGCTCTGTGTCCAGCTACAATTCTATTACTTTGGAAGAAATGGAAATAAATACTTCATAAATAGCCAAAATGCAAGGGCACACAGCATTTGTCGATTTTTCTTGTAATCTTGCCCATGCTTGGTTTACATATTTAGAGGCTGTGCTATTAGGTGCATACAAATTTAGTACAGCGTCTTATTTGTAAATTTAACATTTTATCATTTTATCTATTTGATAAATTATATCAATTATTAAAATATAAACATTACAGTAAAACATATTGGTTAGAATACTAATGGACCCCTGAGAATTTATATTGTGCTACATTGTCACATAGTGTGTGGTGTTAGCCTAAAAGACATTTCTCTAAATAACTGAGAACTATATATTTTAATGCCCTTTACTGCAAAGACTTTGTATTTTATTATATTGTCTAAAAGACATGTAAAAATGCATGAGATTTAAACTCAGTTTCTGGAATACAGCTTGTAAAAAAAAAAGCATAATGCCAGCTTAATAGAAAGTTTAAATCATAAGGAAAAGACTAATAAATTACAATTATATCTCTAACATGAAAGACACTTCATATTCCACTAATTCTCCAAATGCATGTACACTCTTTCTATACATATATTTAAAACTAAAAATATACCATAAAAAGATATGCATTTTTTAACTTGTATTTATTTTAGAAAGAATCATTCTGATTAACACATAATCTTTAAATTCATGATTAAATTTTTTAAAGAAGATTTTAAGTCAATTATTCTCTAATCATACTTTTAATGATTTTCTCATGTAATATCACTTATAGAAAATGTCAAAAATATTAATTTGTCAAAATAAAAATTAGTCATGTTTCTTAATTGGCTGTGCATTCCTTAAAAGTCAAACTGTTTTATGTTAATAAGAAAATACCATGTAAATTAAAATATATTGGAATGTGAATTGCTCCATAAGTAGATGAGATTGGTTTTCTGAGTAATATATTAAAAACAAAAGTATCAACCTCATAATATTAATAACTATTTAACATTGCATATAGAAATTTCCATCTTTCATTGTATTCTGAAATTGGATTTAAAACTTCAAATTTGTTTCAATTAAAAATAACATATTTCAATAAGCCAATATTTAAAAATTTTAATTAAAAATACAGCGTGAGAAAGTGCAGAAAAATAGTTTTATAGGTTGAATTGTGTCCCCCAAAAGATATGTTGAAGTGCTAACCTCCAATATCTGTCAAAGAAAGCTTACTGGAAATAGGGTCTTTGCAGGTGTATTCCTACTGAATAGGTCAGTCCTAATCCAATATGGCTGGTGTCCTTATAAGGAGTGGAATAGAGATAAAGACATAGAAGGAGGGATCCCTGGGTGGCACAGCGGTTTAGCGCCTGCCTTTGGCCCAGGGCGCGATCCTGGAGACCCGGGATCGAATCCCACGTCGGGCTCCCGGTGCATGGAGCCTGCTTCTCCCTCTGCCTGTGTCTCTGCCTCTCTGTCTCTCTCTGTGTAACTATCATGAATAAATAAATAAAATCTTTAAAAAAAAAAAAAGACATAGAAGGAAGACCGCCTGTGATGAGGGACTCAGAGATTGGAGTTATGCTGCCAGAGCCCAAAATGCCTGGGGCTCCCAGAAGCTGGAAGACCAAAGGAAGGATCTTCCCCTAGACTCATCAGAAGGAGCATGATACCTTGATGTCAGACTTCTAGTCTCCAAAACCATGAAAGAACCTATTTGTATTGTGAACAGAATCATAAGAAAATGCCTACTTTCTTTTCAATAATTTTTTGAGCTCCACGTTTGATTTGAGCACCATGTTTGTGCTAGAGATTCAGAAATAAGTCTGCCTGTTTCCTGATGGGTATCACAGTCTGATGTGTGTGTGTATATATATATATATATATATATATATATATATATATATATCAATGTAGAATTATATAAGATCTTGTAGATAAACTAAAATTAATCACAGGGAAACAGCTGCTAACATACAAAGGAATATTGTGAGTCTAAGAAGCTTATTTTGCAGATTAGAAACTGATATCTGAGGATATTAGGTTGCTACAATAAAGATTGCAAAACCATATAAAAATACTTGGACTTCACATTTCTTTTTTTTTAAGGTTTTATTTATTTATTTATGTATTTATTTATTTATTTATTCATTTATTCATGAGAGACACAGAGAGAGTTAGAGACATAGGCAGAGGGAGAAGCAGGCTCCCTGCAGGGAGCCTGATGCAGGAATTGATCCCAGGACCCCAGGATCAGGACCTGAGCCAAAGGCAGATTCTCAACCACTGAGCTACCCAGGTGCCCCCTGGACCTCACATTTCTACACTTTTTCTGCGATATTCCCTTGACACCCTTATTAAACTTGCACTCAATACAAAGTGCACACAACATAGTATGTCTTAACAATGGAAGACCTACAATCTTTTTTTAAATCTTTCTTCCATCTGACAACTTTTTAAAAAGGCCAGAATGAATGAATGAATGAATGAATGAATGAATTGTACCCTATATTTTAATTACATAGCTTTATTCTGTAGGAAGGCATTACCGGAATAATTAGAATTAAAGGAGATAGCTGGAAAGAATTAACCAAATTTATCTAGAAGAGTCAGTATTATACTTGTGAAAAAAATGAAAGAAGCAAGGCTGTTGGAAAAGGAGGAGGGCCTCCTCAATGAGGAAGAAATAAAGTGTGACTCTGTGCCATATCACATATACATGTTCATGTTCTATTTAATGACCTGGCTGCTCTTTACCTGCAGCCATCAGGTACCCTCCCCTACCATCACCCTACCAACATAGCACAGGCACTCAAGCAAGCAAAACAAGGACACTTGGATAAATTTCCACTTACTTAACATGGTGAGAAGATAGGAGTAATTAACTACAATTTGGGTCTACTTTACCTTTGAAACCACTACACCTTCATTATAATTACCTCATTGATCAATCTCCTTGTATTCATGCACCACGTCAGTAGTGAATGGACAGCTATTAAAAACATTAGGCAAAATTTACTTGAAAAATTAGCCTTATTTAATGTTTTAAAGGACAGTATGTACAGATTCCATCAAACTGTACAAAGTGTCTCAGATAAAGGTCTCCTCTGAATAAACGTTCAAAATAAATTAAGACAAAAGTCATGTTAGCAGTCTTGTTGGGAATGTTGTTAAGTGTAACAGAACTGTCACCTAGCTCCCAATGGACCACCGACAAGTTCCTGAAGTGTCACGGGTCTAACCAGAGTCCTCTAGAAATCTTATAGTCATTTCAAGTCAAGGACAGATGTGCCCATGCCAACTTTTTAAAAAGGCCAGAATACTAGCCAAGACTTTTCCAAAATGGACAAAATGAAGGGCTTTGTATTTATACCACCAGGATCCATAGACATTAAGCCAAGCAATTGATAAGATTACTTTAGATTATAACAAATGCTCTTAATATTTTATGATGGAGATTCTCAAAACTTTTTGCTTGGTAGTGATAATCCCTGTATTTGTACACACACACGTGCACACACATGCACGCACACATGCTATGGCCCATCCTTTCCCAGATCAAATATCTTAGATTTTCACCCAGGGGAATTTAGGCATGAGTATTTACTGAAGTTTCAGGTTGTTTTAATGTGCACCCAGCACTGAGGACACTTCTTGGGATCGATTTAGGCTATAGTTAACAACCTTTAGCTAAAATCAGAGACCCCCGGTACATTTCCTAATAGAAGAAAGAATACCCCATTGACATTACAAGCTTTTACTTTCTATCTACTGAGTTTTAAATGTTAGAACATAGTAAGACACTATCGAGAAAAAAAAAAAAAAAAAAAAAAACACCATAGTACAGAGTGAGTTTTATTTCCCCTTCCAGCCAGTAGAAGAGATGGAGGAACGAGGCGTTTCAACAGAGGTGAAAGAAAATGAAGGAGTAGATTTAGCATCGCATAGACACTCGTTGACATTTGTCTCCGCTCTTCTGCATAGACTTAAGTACACACTAATCAAAATCCTATAAGCAGCAGCCCACACAGCCAGTGTAGAAGACCAGCTTCTGAAGACAGAGGCAGAACAGCTGAAGAGAGAAATGAGATTGGAATCATATCCCTTTTAATTTAAGGGCACCCATGTTCATCTTAATGAAGAGGAATTCACCCAATGATTAGTTAAGTGACCAACATATTCATGGTTTTCTGGCTGTCATTTACATTTCATTTATAAAGAAATTAATTAAAATAATTCGATAAAATCGAAGTCACAATCTGTTCACAGCGTTTAGCATTTTGAAAAGATTCCTCCGTCGCTTGACGTACTTTAACACTAAGCAATGTTTTCTAAAAACCCTATGAACATTTTCCAATTTTCAGCACCACAATAATAAAAAGTAAATTACAACAAAAGCACAATGTTAATTTCAAGCTCCATTAGAAACACAGGGTGGGGAAAAAGCTACTGTTTTCCAATTGAAGAGGATAAAATTAGTAGGGAACCAAATCCCATTTAAAGTCTTAAAAGGGGATTGCAAACAAGAGGTAGTAAAAAAAAAAAATTACACTATGAAAAACTATTTGACGGTATTATTTTAAGGCACATTATCTCACTTAATGGAAATACATAGCTCTCACTTAATTTCATCAGTTTTCATACAATGAGGTAATGTGCTGTAAAGTTAAGCACTTGTAAGGAGGAAAGATTACAGTTTAAAGTTTGATGCTAACTGCTAAAGCCCTTTATAATAGGTCTTATGCATGTTGATGTATTCAATGTTATGTTCCACTAGAAGCCCCAAGTAATCAAGAGATAAGGTTTTATTAAAAATTAGTTTAATTTCTTTATTCAATATATATCAGAAGTATTTCTTTAGGTTGCTTAAACAAGTGGCTAGATAGAGCGTGTGATAAAACTCAGTATGAAAGGAAAAAATTAAATGCAAATAACTCTATTGCAAAAGAATAAAAACTTATATTCAACTGACATTAACAACATCCATGAATCTTTGGTGAAATTCCCATCAAATACCTCAACGTGCACTTAAAAAATTCACATTCTCTGTGTCAAAAGGCATTCTCAATATACTATGCTATTTAAAATAAAATTGACAATTTAAAGAAGAATGGTGATGAGAAATCTTATGCTTCCTGAACTGACTAGAGAACCATCCAAGTGACCTTTATAATCAACATAATTGGTGTAGTGTCTTTGACAGTGTAAATATGCTATTGTATATCAATGTCTTTACTACCAGGGAAACTCTGCTTTCCCATGCAGATTGCAAATATAACCTTTGTTCAAGACAGTATGCTAATTTAAAATGCTTACGGCTAGAAATGACTCCAAAAAAAAAAAAAAAAAGGTACTGTGATATTTTATCCCAATAGAAATAAAAATATTCTGTCAAAAAAAAAAATCCTAGCTTGGAAAATAAAGAAGGTAATATTTATTATTAGGTAACATTGGCCTTCTTTATAAATTAACTTCCTGAAAGGAAATAAGGCTGAGTAAATTCCATACCTGTTTCCTGCTTCATAAGCTTCATAAAAATTGGTTATTTCATATTTGTTACCTATCCCATTGGTAGATGTAAGCTTCAGGCATTGGTAAGAAAAGCATCCTTGATCACCTGCAAAGGAAAAACATGCAGGATGGTTAAAAGACATCACTGTCCTTTATCGGTCAAAATATTTTCACAGTATTTTCGATTAAAGAACTTATAGATTCCTATTTCCTGGGGGTTTTATCTTTTTCTTTTTTCTTTCTTTTTTTTTTTTTAAATTTCCCTAGTGATCTGATTTCCTTATTAAGTCTCAATATCCCTGGGAATTGGGGAAAGAAAAGCAAAAAAGAATTTATTTCAATTAGTGACTCTCAATCAGATCCAATATTTTTCATGATCTCTGAAGGCACCTCAGTGTTTTTTGGAAATACTTGCATACATACATTCACATTTTGGGGGGCTCTCCTGTGCCTGAGTGTCTGTTCTCAAGGTGATGTTCCAGAATACAGTGGACTCATGATGAGTGATGAGAATATGTCCTCAGCTCATGTTTTTACTGGCTCTTCGCTAGTCGGCTCTGTGGCCTGGTTACCAGTAAGGTTTGACTGGTTCTATCTGGAGACACAATCTGGGGGCTACACTGCTGCTGATCAATCATGGCTACACTGCTGCTGATCCTGAAGTGTACAAGCATTACAGACCCTTCCTTCCAATTCCATGACTCAACGAGAAGGCCAGGCTCTCAGCACCACATGGTTTACTGCACAGACTCCTTATAGCTTTATACAAGAATTGGCTTCAGGAAACCAGGAAATTCCACAATTGTTAATCTATTTAATTTCTGCAAACACCTCAATAATACTGTTTCCACACATTTTTGAAAGGGGCCTCATTTATGTTTCTCCTGATGTGTTCAGGGGAGCAAGCCACCACAGTGCACTTCCAGCCGCTTCCCTGGACACCATGTTTCTGACGCCCATCCCCCCACAGGCAGGCCTAGGGATGTGGGTCATCAAAGGTTAAAGCCAGAACAGGACTTTTCTGGATGCCTGGATGGCTCAGTGGTTGAGCCTGCTTCTCCCTCTGCCCATGTCTCTACCTCTCTCTGTGGGTCTCTCATGAATAAATAAATAGAATCTTTAAAACAAACAAACAAACAAACAAAAAAAAAAAGAATTTTCTTTTCTCTCTCTTTTTATTCTCTTTAGTGTGTTTAAGTTGATTTCAACCAGGACAGGACAGTACAAAAGCAGGCCATCTGGAAGAACGTAAGAACACTGCCAGTTCTTTACTGACCAATGATAGCTAAAGGTTGCAATTGCAAATTGCTTTCTAGTCACACAATTCTGAACCATGGGGAAAAAAAGCCTTCTTGGATTATAATGGCATTATGTTGAGTCGATTTTTCATTATATCAATTTTGCAAAACCTGACATCCAAACAACATTGAGCCTTTCAATCTATGAGCTTAGTATACTATCTCATAAATATTTTGTTTTTTTTTTTTTAAGTTATTATTTAAACTCCATTTGGTTAACATACAGTGTAATTTTAGTTTCAGGTACAGAATTTAATGACTCAACACTTCCATACATCACCCGGTGCTCATCACAAGCACACTCCTTCATCCCCATCACCTGTTTCACCCATCCCCCTCCCCACCTACCATCTGGTAACTATCAGTTTGTTCTCTATAGCTAAGAACCTATTTCTTGGTTTCCCTGTCTCTCTTTTTTTCTCCCTTTGCTCATTTGTTTTGTTTCTTAAATTCCATATATGAGTGAAATCCTATGGTATTTGTCTTTCTCTGTTTGACTTATTTCACTTGGCACTATCCTCTCTAATTCCATTCATGTCATTGCAAAGGCAAGATTTTTTTTATGGCTGAGTAATATTCCATTGCTTAAATATACCACATCTTCTTCTCTATTTATCAGTCAATGGACACGGGCTGTTTCCATAATTCGGCTATTGTAGATAATGCTGCCATAAACATCGGGGAACATGTATCTTTGAATTAGTATTTTGTTTTCTTTGAGGAAATAGCTAATATTTTATAAATATTTTGAAGTTTTCAGAATATTAATACATTATAAGCTATTTACTCAAGTTAAATTAAAATCAGGTTTGATCGTTTCTTATAAATTTGAACATAAATTATAGAATGATCCAGTAAATTTAAACATAAATTATAGAATGATCCAGTAATCCAATTGTTAAGCATTACTCAATAAAAATAAAAAATATATAACCACACAAAGACTTGTATGAAAATGTTTATCATACCATTATTAATAGCACTCAAAAGATGAAATATAACCTAAATCCATTCAATTATAAATTTTATTTCAAAAAATGATCCATTGTTTCAAAAACCTAATATTTATTTGTTTCTGATATTGAAAGTAAGATTGAATTGACCAACATCCTAAATAGAAGTTATTTTTTAAGAATAGCCTTCATTCAACATTCTAACATTGGACTCTTGGGGCAATTAGGTGGCTCAGCAACTGAGTGTCTGCCTTTGGCTCAGGTCATGATCCCAGGCTCCTGTGGGGAGCTTTCTTCTCCCTCTGCCTCTCTCTCTCTCTCACTCTCTGTTTCTCTCATGATTAAATAAATAAAATCTTAAAAAATATAACATTGGACTTCTAAAATTTCAAAGTGTCTTTATCTAAATATTTTCCTAAATTCTCAAAGCATTAAATTAGACTCTGACATGCCTATCTGTAAAGATATATCCACATTTAATCATTTCTAAGGAAATTTTTTTTTCATATTGCACATATCTGTAATATTGATGCACCTTATAGTTAATAGTGTTTTAGAGCCAGGGAAATGTGAATTGCTTCCAAAATGTTAATTTTAAGTCCATGTATAGACTGAGAGCCTGAGCAAAGCATTGAGGAGTTGGCTTCTAATAGTGAAGCCAGAAGTGAGCAGTTGGGTTAAACAATTACTAGTCCATCTATTGTTAAATATTGTCCTGCTGTGCTCAAAGCAATTATTTTTAAGTACATTAAAAAGTACATATATCAAAATATTTCCCTCTCAATTATTTAAAATTTACTCTAATATCTCATCAACTTATTTCAGGAAGAATGAAAAGGATGGAAAGTGACAGTTTTCAGATAAACTGTATTAATTATACATTACTATTCAATAAATTACCCCAAAACTTAATAGATTAAAAAGACAAACATTTATTATCTCTGTTTTAGGGGTTAAGAATCTGGACTTGATTTACACAAAATGGACAAATTCCTTGAAAGATATAAACACTATAAGCCTGATTAGTGAACAGATAATCTGCATAAACCCATAGCAATATAGAACTTAAATTTGTGGTTAGAAGCCTTGGTACAATGAAAACTCCAAGTCAAGTTGGCTTTAGTGGTATATTCTATAAAACATTTAAAGGAGAAATGAGGCAGTGCCTAGATGACTCAGTTGGTTAAATATCTGACTCGATTTCAGCTCAGGTCATGATCTCAGGGTTGTGGGACTGAGCCCAGAATCAGGCTCCATGCTAGGTGTGGAGTCTGCTTGAGGTTCCCTTTCTCCCTCGTCCTCTGCCTGTCTCCGACTTCTTTAAAAAAGAAGAAGAAGAAGAAGAAGAAGAAGAAGAAGAAGAAGAAGAAGAAGAAGAAGAAGAAGAAATAAGAACAATTCTGTATAAACAGTTGATGCCTACAGCATGAATGAATATCAAAACAATTATGTGGCATGAAGGCAGCCAGGTAAAGGAGAGTGCACACAATATGATTCCATTTATATAAATGATAGAAAATGCAAGCCCACCTACAGAAACACTGATCAGTCAATGGTTGCCCGCAGGAATTGCAGACAAGTTGAGCAGATGGATATGGTAACCATCATTAATACTGGACGGTTCTATAGGTCATTCTTATTTAACACTTACCAAATTGTAAATGTTAAATATGAACACTTTCTTGTATGTCAATTATACAATCATATATTCCCAGTGACGGGAGGGGGGGATATAGAGGGTGGGTGCATGGTGGGAAAGTAGGAAATGAGTGCTTAGTCCTGAAAAGAAGGATCTCAGTGCAGCACCACAACATCAATTATAGGCTCCCCTGCCACTGGTCAAATTCAATTCTTAAATCTACCCCTTCTGAATAAAAATCTTATTTCTGCTTGGTCTTTGTTCCTGGAATAATTGACAAGAAAGAATTAGTGAGTTAATCAAAGACCTAAGATGGTCTAGAAACTTCCACTGGTCTTCATCAACTCTTTCTTTTTCCCATTCATTCTAGATTGCCCTCAACTTCTGCTGACATCTCTGTCAGATACGGTGATCACCCTGACAGATGATCCAGTCTTTTATTCCTCAGACATCAGATCTCCTAATTAAGATTTTCTCAGATGATGGCTGCTTCCTTGACCATTCACAACCAAAACTGGGCTGAAGAGGAGTGCCTGGGTGGCTCAGCAGTTGAGCATCTGTCTTTGGCTCAGGGCATGATCCCGGGGTTCCAGGATCAAGTCCTGCATCAGGCTCCCTGAGAGGAGTCTGCTTCTCTCTCTGCCTATGTCTCTGCCTCTCTCTCTGCCTCTCATGAATAAATAAATAAAATCTTAAAAAAAAAAAAAAATGGGCTGAAGACAAGGTAGTGAATTACTAGCCTGCCAAAGCATTCTTCTCTTCCTTATTATGTAACAGTAGTGGTATTTCCTTCTGATGATCAGGGACAATTAATCTTGCCAGATTCATGACTCCTTTCTTTACTACTTGGCACAAAGAGCTTAAAATGACCTGGTAGCTGTAGTTTAATGTTTAATAAGGCTCTTACTCTCGGGGGAGTTTTCTATTTCAAAGAGCAAGGACTTCTAGACTCTCAAAGTTTGAAGTGGCAGGGATAGGATGCAGAGATTCCCCAAGTGAGTTTTTGAGAGTGATGATAAATAAGGCCAGTATCTCCACTCCTTATTTTACAGACTCATATATTCTGTTTTGGTGGCCTAGTACGAAATAATGGTCAGTGCTTGAAGATGCTTACTGTGCTCTAAAGGATGAAACTGTGTATATATAGGGCATCCTCTCTGGTCGGCACCTCAGTACACCTTTGAGAGGCCATTCTGCATGCTGTATCATGTGGCAACTTAGGCTTGGTGGCATATGTGCCAAGGCCAGTGGATTCCACAGTTACATACTCGCTGCTGCCCTTTCTTCGCTGTAAAGTGTTTTTTTTTGTTTTGTTTTGTTTTGTTTTGTTTTGTTTTGTGGGTCTACAGTGATGTTGTACTGTATACCCTGCTGAATATAGCAAACACTCTGTAGGCCACTGGTACTAGTGCTGGCCGAGTCCCTGTGGGTAGGAAAGGCAAATCAACTCCTGGTATGTGAACAATCCCCAATCAAGAGGAGTTATTGCCTTGTTTAGGATGGAAGGAGCCCATTGTGACTAAATTACCCTTAAGCATTAGATGGGTTTCTCCTGAGAAGTTGCCATGTGAGGGGCTCAGCATTGGACTGTGTCACCTGCAGTTTGTGTAGGTAGCACCAACCACAGCTAGATCATAGCTGGTGGTGGGAGCCCAAGCTGTTTGACTCATGCTTAGCCCCCATTCTTGTCCCCATGGAACTTCATTTCTCTATCCATTGTCCCAGCACAGGGTTGGAACATGGTATAAACTGGCTGGTATCTATGGTAAGTCATTATCTATTTGACTTATTTATCAATGTCTCTTTTATAATGGATGCTTTGTGATGGGTTTTAGCACAGCACCTGCCCCAATAGATATGATCTCTTCCCCAAACATCCTTGTCCTCTATCTTTCTGTATTCTTTTTCTGCATTCCAGACCATTCATCCATGCCATCAGTCACATACTTAGTTATCTGAGGCAACACCCTCTTCACATGGAGTGGATGACAGATATACCTCCAGAAACTTTGTCACTAGGAGTATTTACCTTGATACTGTTTCTCAAGGTCATCCTTGAGTGGAATTTAGTTTAGCAGTATATTTTTGACTTGCAGCTGTATACCAGATAGGTCTATCTGCTAGCTTCAGAATCTTTTCTCCTCAATTAGCTGGGAACCCTACACGGACATTCATAGTAAAAGTTGAAGGAGTGTTCTTGGTGCAACAGGATGGATGAACACAGAAGTCTGTTTTGTTTTTTTTTTTAACTTTCTGACACTTTCTTGCCCAATCCTTGCTATATTATGTCCATCTGAGAAAGTGTGGATGCTGAGCCTACTTTACCTTATGATGCAGCATTCTGGTCACTCAGTATCTCCCTGTCAGAAGTGCCATCTCTACTAGGCCGGGAGAAAAGACCTGGATGTAACAGTACATGCGCTTCCCATACATATGTTTTGACACAAATATAGGTCTATTATTTTGCAGATTGTCTCCATGCCATCTATGGCCACACAAATGAAAAGGCAATGGATTGAGGTTACTATATATAAAATCTCAATGATTAGGGAAAAGAGGTATTTATTATTTCTATTTTTATGTTTGAATAATCTATTTAAGTTACATTATATTCAAATAAATTATCTACTTTTTAGCAAATCTATCCTTTTTTGAAGAATTAATAATAAAAAGAGGCAATTTAAAATTTTACTTATGACTACTTTTAGAGTACAGTCACCTTCTCCAGGAACAATACCCTAATAATCCAAGGAAGCATTAGAGATCCTGCTTGTGCCACCCCCATCCCATCATGTGCTCTTTCTTTCCATTGGTTATTCTATTACCGTGCACTGTAACTTGCTATAGCTAATGTTCTGAGGAACAGAAGTTCCAGAAAAGAGTTCCATGGTAAAATAAGTTTGGGAAATTCTGTGTACAGAATTATCTTGCAGTTGTATTAGTATGTTAATATATTTAAAAATTTTATAGCTCTAAAGATGTTACAGAAATCCTTCCAACAGTCCAAATTTATTTCACCACTGAAAGCTTTCCATTCTTTGACTAAACACAATTGGTTGATTTTTTTTCTTTTAATATGCCAGAGACTTTTGTGAAAAACCAGATTAAATCATTTTAAATGTGGTTCCATATTGCAGGCCAATCAGTCTTTCATCTAGGGTAATTACTTGATTACTTGCCTGTTGCTAATACTAGCATTTAATGATTTTAAGTGTAGAAACTATATCATTTTTTCTTTTCCAAGTGTCATTGACACAAATAGCATATGGTAAGGTATCATTCAACATCAGTGTACATTCTTTTTAACAAGTTACTCTTTTGAAAGAACTTATTTGTGATGGAAGAAAAACCCTTTAGGAGAGTTTTGTTCTAGTCAGTTGCCAAAGTTCTCTGTAGTATTGTAAGAAATTCGATGTTTATACTCACTTTGTTGTTTTACCTTAATATAAATTCATTTCATTGAAAAACTGTATAAATATTCTATAGCTCATATTAGTTAAAAAATAAAATAAAACCATTGAACTGAAAGTATGGAATTCATATGTATGGTGTTTTCTATAAGATATAAACTGCAGATAATGAGTGATGCCTAATTCATGTCAAATTTCTTGGACCACAGAAGGCTTCCAATGAATATTAGAAGAATTAATTGTTTAAAAATACTATTTTGTATTCAAAGTATTCTCTTTTAAGCTTAAAACTTGTTTAGTATTGTTCTTCAGGCATTTGATTATATATCAACCAATTTTTTCACTCTTTGGCACTTAAAAGTGCTCCCAAGTGCTTTGAAGATACTTACCCTGGGACACCTGGGTGGCTCAGTAGTTGAGCATCTGCCTTTGGCTCATGTTGAGATCTTCGGGTCCTGGGATCAAGTCCTGCTTCAGGCTCCCTGCGAGGAGCCTGCTTCTCCTTCTGCCTATGTCTCTGCCTCTCTCTGTGTCTCTCATGAATAAATAAATAACACCTTAAAAAAAAAAGAAGATACCTTATGTTTGTTGACTAAATTATTTAAACAGTGACTACACTGAGGTGCTTGGGTGGCTCCATTGGTTGAGCATCCACCTCTTGGTTTCCACTGGGTTGGTGATCTCAGGATAGTGGGATCTGGCTCTGCCTTGGGCTCTTCAATCATCCAGGAGTCTGCTGGAGATTCTCTCCTTCTCCCTTTGCCTCTCGCTTCATTCTCTCTCTCTCCCTTTAAAATAAATGAAAAAATCTTTAAAATCATAAAAATAATAATAATAAAGCAGTGGCTACATTTGTAAATCACCATTAATAATATGGTATGTTAGCAAGCCAGGCTAAATAAATGTCAACAGTTGTCCTAAATTTATTGTGAAAAAAAGGAAAAAAAACCCTCACAGCTGAGCATATACAGTAAGATTAAAGAAAAGAGAATATTTCAAGATTGAAGACACTCTTAGGAGCTCTCAATGAATTTTCATAAGAGACTTGTCACGGCAAAGGTCAGGAAGTGGAGGGAGAAAGCAAGATCCCAGAGTCAAGAGGAGTAAAATGTCGAGTAATCATGGGGCACAGATCTTAAGAGACAAAATCTTGTGAGAAAAGAAGGTCAAGAGGCAAGTTTTGGTAACAAGAAGCAGAGGACTGGAGAAATATTGGCAGTAGCCCAAGTACAAAGTGTAAGGAACATAAAATTCAGGACTATAATCAAGAGATGAGTTTTCTCAGTGATTCTCTCTGACTGGCTTCTTGGAAAAACCAACTTAAAGTAAACACCTGTAAATCTGGAAAATCCTGCCAAGTTGAGAGACAGTTTCTCTCACAGTTTATAGCATTAATGTATAGAGAAAACAGTGGCGGGAGCGTTATTTACTGTCATTTATTCTCTAGTTTATAGATAAACCTTAATCTTGAGCAAATGGGAAGAAAAGATACATGGTGTGAATTTTTAAATTGAAAAATCATGGAGCAAACGTAAGCAAGGAAGTTGTTTTTCCAACAGTTAAAAGTTTCCACAGGAAAATAGAAAAGCTGAGTTTGGGTCAAACCTTTATTAAAAGTAGAAGAGTCAGCGAAACTGCATACCTTCTGTATATAAATTATGCATTAATGTATCTTTTATATTTATATATCTTACTAAGTTCTGTTGAATTTACCTCAGCAACAAATAGCATTCTACCTCCATATCTCACTTCCAAATTCTTTCAAAACTATTTTCCAAAATATTGTCAGATTAATTTCCCAAAGAACAGTATTTTTTAAATCACATTTCTACTGAAAAAACATGTGTGGCTCTTCAGTGAGTGATATTTAAGGTCTTCCATGACCTGTTCCTACCTAATTCATCACAGGCTCCTCTTTTATTCATTTCTTCAGACTTCTTACTTAAGTGATTGAAAATTATAAGCTTTCCCTTATTTATCTTGGCTTTTCAGTCCATGTTACACTCTCACGGTTCCCATTGATTGGTGTATGATATACAACCCCCATTACCCTTTGAATCCCTTCTGAGAACCACACTCTCCATGAAATATCCTGTGATTATGGAAGTAACATTTCTATGGCATTTACTTTCTGCTCAAGTCTTGCCAACTTTAAGGAAACCATATATGTTTCCTAAATCTGAACTATCTACAAGTGTTTTATATTTTGCATTTGCTGCAGAGCCTATCACAGAACCTTGCCAATACCATGTTAATCCATAAAATTATGGCAAATAATAAATCAGTGCTTGATTCAAACAATATGACTTTTAGTTTTGTATAGCTCTCTGTCTTATCCTTAATTATTGTCCATTCTGTTAATTATAAAGAGCGATGTATTTCAAAATATCTTTTCATGAATGATCAGTTAGTGAATCTTAGGAAACATTATTGAGTACTTTGAGATCAAGGGCACAGATTTGTATAGGATTAATATCCCCCAGGGCCTATCTCAGTCTAGTCATTATATAAAATGATGTAAGCACTCAGGAGATGTTGAATGACTACATGAATAAATCTATTATGTCTAACAAAACACAGTATAATCTCAGAGTACTTACACAAGTTTGACCCACATTGTAGTTGGAAAGCTCAAAGTGTAGCTAAAATACTTGGCTAGTAATTTAAATATTTTAAAAATTAATTTAAATATTTTAAATATTTTAAAAATTAATTTTCAAATTAGTCTCTTGTGGAACACTAGTTCTATAATATTTATGTAGTAGTGTTCCACTTCTAACCTAGTATAGTGTTAATCATTTACACACTTTCAAAAAATTATCCTAATGTAGATACTCTTACATGATTTTTCTTACAACTTCTATAAACTACTCATATCTGATGATTAGTGCTAGCATATGATGAAATGATTTGAAACCACATTTATTATATTATGTAATAAATATAATGAAAAAGCTATAAAATAATCAACCAGTTTAGGTTAGAAAATTTCCTTCCCTGGGATCCCTGGGTGGCGCAGCGGTTTGGCGCCTGCCTTTGGCCCAGGGCGCGATCCTGGAGACCTGGGATCGAATCCCACGTCAGGCTCTCGGTGCATGGAGCCTGCTTCTCCCTCTGCCTGTGTCTCTGCCTCTCTCTCTCTCTGTGTGTGACTGTCATAAATAAATAAAAAAATAAAAAAAATAAAAAAAAAAAGAAAATTTCCTTCCCTATTCTCACTAGATAGAAATTACCTATTCTATGACTTGTTCCATAAAAATAATAGTATTTTAAATTGTAATAATGTTAGAAAACTTTGTGATAGGATATCATGCATATTCTCTATTTGCATTTAGCATTGATTATGACATTTTATAAATGTTTGAGATCTCAAGGTCATGTTACCCGAACAGGTTTGAGACTCACTGAAGTACAGGAATGTTTATGTAAACCGCTCCCCCCTTTCTTTTTTGATACTACCATCTTTTGGTTTTGAAGATTCTCTCCTTTTCCTCTTTTTTTCTCCTTTTAAAATTTATCATACCTCATAGAATTGTCCTAACTCTTTAACTCTGACATCACCAACTTAATCCATACCCTTGGGAGTTCATGTATAATTTACAATCAAAATGATTCCTAACTTATTTTTATTTCAGTTTGTTCTTGGGAATTTTGTACCTCTAAAATGCTTGAAAGTACAAGTAAAATTCAGGGTCATACAATAATAACTTTTTCTACCCATTAATTTTACTCTATATATGTATGACATCATACCTGCCTTCAGGCTCATATTCTCTCTCTTTTTCTTGCCTTAGTAGTAGTAAGGTTAGCTACAATGACAGGAAATCCAAAATGTCAGTTCAATAAGAGAAGCGTCATTATTTCTTTTTTTTAAAGATTTTATTTATTTATTCATGAGAGTCAAAGAGAGAGGCAGAGACATAGGCAGAGGGAGAAGAAGGCTGCCTGAGGAGTGCCCTTTCCAGGACTCAGTCCTATACCCCGGGATCATGACCTGAGCCAAAGGCAGACGCCACTGAGCCACCCAGGCGCCCAAAGCATCATGATTTCTCATATGGAAGTCCGGACGTGGCTAGTCCAAGGCTAGCACCATACTCCATTGTGTCATGGATCCTAGCATACTCCTTTTTATTTCAGTGATATTTGTCTCTATTCCCAAGGGGAGCTCAAAGTCCCAGATGGTCAGTACAGTGAGGGCATCATATCCACATTTCAGTCAGCAGGGAGATTTTTTAAAAATGGAAGGAGAAAAAGAACTAATGGTCTTTTTAGGGATATTTCCGAAGAGTCACAAAATCTATTTCTATTAAAGGACACTACCCATCAGTGAGTCACTCAGCCACACAAGTGAAGCTAGGAAAGATGTCCAGCTAAATAGAAGATCAATTAAAATAAAAAAGGAGTCATTTTTATGTTGGGATCAATTAGAAATCTTAGCAATGCGAGAAAAAAAAATGTGTACCCTTTTAGGGGTCTGTAGCTGAACCTAAGAATTAAACTAACATAAACAAGACTAAAAGGAGAAAAGCACACTAGTTTTATTGAAGTTTCTGTATGTACATTGGAGCCCTCAAAAGAAAGAGAATGAAGGCTTGAAGCAGTGACCAGAGAAGAAAGCTTTTCTACCTTTTAGTAAAAGAAACAATAAATTTTAGAAGGGTTGACAAGACAGAGGGGTTTGGGCTAGGGGCAGTAAATTGTGATGAAGGCACCAAAAGATAAGGATTGGTTTAACAAGGTTTATTTATACAGATTTTTCAGCCTCTATCCCTGTCTCTGATGATAAGAATATCTTTCTTCGTCCTGGCACAGAGAAGGCACTTTTCAGAGGGGAGTTTTATCTCCTGCTTTTGAAAATAAAAGGGAAGGTCAGAGTGCCCTTCTTCCATCTGTTGTTTCTCAAATGCCTTTAACTGAAAATAATCAATATGCCCAAATGGCATATCTTGGAGTAAGATGCCCTCAATTCCTTCAGCAGTGTATTTTTCTTTCCTCATAAACTCTTTTACTCTTGCTCAAAGTTCCATAGCTCTCTGATGGGGATGAATGAATACAGAAATTAGCCACAGAACTGAATTAAATCAATATCAGAAATTTACCAAAATAGTTTGGCCTGAGGTATGTCATTTTAAAAATGAGGCTATTTGGCTAGATAATCCTGAAATAGCCATTTCTAAAATACTTGAACAGTGTCGCCTTTGAGCTTTAACCAGACTTAAGTTTGGTTTCTCTACATCCCTAAATATTTGCATTCTTACAAATATCATTTATTTAGAAATTGTATCTTTTTTAAAGCTCCAGTATCATTTAATAAATAATCATCTTGTTCTTATGAAAAGAAAATTTGGGCAGCCCGGATGGCTCAGCAGTTCAGCACCGCCTTCAGCCCAGGTCGTGGTCCTGGAGACCCGGGATCGACTCCCATGTCGAGCTCCCTGCATGGAGCGTGCTTCTCCCTCTGCCTGTGTCTCTGCCTCTGTGTGTGTGTGTGTGTGTGTGTGTGTGTGTCTCATGAATAAATAAATAAAATCTTAAAGAAAGATTCCCACCTAGAGGTGTTTGGAAAATGTGCTGTTACGTCAGCAAATTCTACTTTTTATGTCTTCTAAATTACTTATTAAACTGAAGGATAGTCTTTGTTCATTCACAAACACATATCAGCCATTCAATAGGTTCTAGTCACTTTATAAAAATACAGAAGTAATAATAAAACAAACTAACCCTTGATTTCACAGAAATTATCTTCCCATTCTTTTATTTTTTTAAGGTTGTATTTATTTATCCATGAGAGACAAAAAGAGAGAGGCAGAGACATAGGCAGAAGGAGAAGCAGGCTCCCTGTGGAGAGGGCCCAATGTGGGACTCTATCCCAGGACTCCAGGATCAGGACCTGAGCCAAAGGCAGATGCTCAGCCACTGAGCCACTCAGGCATCCCTATCTTCTAGTTTTGACAGTTGACATTAGACAGCCCTGAGGGAAAGCAAGTAGTACAAAGGTTCTATAACTACTCAGGATGAAAGGTGGTCTGAGAAGGTGATTGTTGAACATGGCTGTGCATTAATCAGGGAGATTATTGAAGTAGAGATTTAAAGGAAGACCTATCCATTTAGGCTAAGAGAACAGCAGATATAAAAGCTCTGAGTCAAGAATGGGCTTTGTATGAATATTAGGAGTAGAGATGAGATAGATGGTGATTTACCTGTCAGAGGGATGAGGAGCCATTGCCAGTTTTTGAGGAGTAGAGAGAAATATTTTGAAATAACCTATCTGTACCAGGGTTTCTCTACCTTGTCACTATTGACATTTTAGGCAGATAATTTCTGTTGTGGGCATCTGTCCTGTGCTTTGCCAGATGCTTCGTGGCATCTCCGGCCTCTACCCACTAGATGCCTGTAGCACCCCTCACCCTCAATTGTGATTACCAAAACATTTTCCTAGACTTTGCCAAATGTCGCCTAGGCCATCCCTGCTGAGAACCATTGGACTAGATCATGTGAAGAGAATAAACTGTGGCAATCAAATATAGGAGTAGATTTCTAATAAACGCTAGACAATTGGAGAAGCCATATGATAAGAAAGAGATGAGGGAAATAGTATTAAATTGGCAACTAAGAGCAAGGAAAATATCATTCCCACCTAGAGGTGTTTGGAATCTGAATTATGAAAGAGAAATGTAATCACTGGAGATACTTAAAGGGATAGCTGTGTCCCTGAATAGAGCCGGGATAGTAATTAGGAAAAGAAGATGAAGAAAGAAAAGGGGTGATTGACTTTCCTGCAGACCCAGTGAAACAGTTGGGGATTTTATGATGTGTTGTGAAGGTGGCTTATTTGGGGAGGAGGCACTGTCAGGGTGAAAGTCCGCAGGGATAGAGGATTAGCTGGAAATCTAGGGCTCCTTGGAACATATTGGAAGGATCTTTTAGGCAAGATACAGTGATGAAGCTAAAACTGTGGGGTGAGGAGGGATAAGTGGAGAGAAGGGAGACTCTTGCCAGTAATTTATAAAGTTTGAAGGCCCTCCTCCTGGTCACACTAGTAGCATGAAGATTATGGTGTTAGGTTGAAAAATAAAATACAGTGTCACCAGGAAAACATGTGGGACTTTGGGTGACACAAGCAGATCCTTGTGTGACACAAGCAGATCCTTTCCTGACAGATTTTCCTCCTACTTTATGTTAAACCAATTAGCTGACTGTGACTCAACAACAGGAATAAAATTAATACAATTATTTTTAGATTTTAAGTAAAATACTGTCTTTTAATAATTAAGAGAAAGGGGGTGCAGTAGTTTTAGAAAGTCTTCCTTTAACTATGCAGATTTGATTAATTACAACCAATTATAAGTGCATTCAGCACTGTAAGCCACAATAGTTCACATTATTAATATTTAACATGACAACTACAAAGTTATCAAATATAATGCAGAATTTTTTGTCTTTGATTTTATAAGCAAAGGAGGTCAAGGTTTAAATGAGCAGAATAAATTGATTTTAAGCTCCATCTCTTCCAATAAAAGTGCAACCCAATTAAGTACAACAGCTACAGCTTTAGACAAATGTAAAGCATTCTGTAGAAATTTTGACAAAAATGTATTTGCCACAAATGGGATGTAGCTATGATGTGTGGAGTTGGAGAGAAATGTAATGAGCTGTTAACAGACATTTTTAACCAAGGAAATAGGAATTGAATTTGGCCACATTTCCCATCTGTTAGAGTGAGTTACATAAGAGCTGATAAAGCAGATGAACTACAGTTGTCTGGCAGAAAATTAACGTTAAATTATGTATACCAGTGAGAAATGCTACTCTTAAACTCCAGTGAACTGATTCAAAGATTATCTCTTTTCTTTTTGCATACTAAAGATGCATGATACTAGAGATGCATGGAGTCTCTAGAGCAGAAGTCAAGAAAGGTTGCCCCAGAGCAAGCCAAGGCAATTGCCTTTGGTGGGCAGACTGGACTGTGCACCAGACTGGTCCTGTCCAGAGCAGGATGGAAGAAAGTGGCAGTCATGAAGCACTTCCAGCCTTCTGAATTCTCCTGCATTTACTAGTTTACTCCTGTCAAAAGCCAATTTAGCTAATTCTGGCTTTTCTTGAGATTTAATTTAAGTAATAAGTGTGCTCCAAATGAGCAGTAGGAGAAATCTAAGCCAATCTTTACGTTCAACTGAGATTTAAGCTTTGTTTTCAGAAAGGAAATGTATTAATATGTACTCAAAGAGCTCTATAACCTAAAATATTATAACTTTTTATTTTGAACTGATTTAAGACTTAGGGAAGAACTGTAGAAACAGTCCAGAGATTCTCTGTACACCATTCACTGACCTTCCCCCAATGTTGGCCACTTACAAAACCATATGCAATTATCAAAACCAAAAAAAAATTAATATTGGTACAGTAGTATAAACTAAACTGAAGATTTCAATAAGATTTTTTTTTTTTTTTTTACTTTTCTATTCTAAGATCCAATCCAGAATCCCACATTGTTCTTGGTCTCCACTTCTGAGTCTTCTCGAGTCTTTATTTTTCCCTTGTCTTCCATGACCTTGACATCTCTGAAGAGTATGGGGCAGATATTTTGTTGCTCAGTTTGAGTTTGTCTAACATGTTTTCAGTAATCAATCAGAGTGTGCATTTGAGAGAAGAGCGCCTCCACATACTGTATCTGATGGTACCTGATGCCCATACCTCATGATTACTGAGGATGTTCATCTTGCTCATTTGGTTAAGGTGGTGTCTGCCAAGTGTTTCCACTGTAAAGTTACTCTTTGCCCTTAGTAACTAGTAAGTGTCTTAAGTAATAAATATTTCAAGAATATGTAAACATCTTATTTCTCCTCAATCCTTGAAATGAGTCACAGAAGAACACCTATGTAAGATGATGTTAGAGAATGAATTCCCTGGTGTAAAATCACACCTTAAAGATACATTTTGAATGCTACAGATACAAATCAATTCATCTAACATTGACTCTACATAAATGAGAGTTCGTGGTTCACAAAAATTTAATTTAAAAACTCTTGAATTTCTAGCTTAATGTTTTCTTGAAGAATAATTACAATTATTGGGATGCTTGGGTGGCTCAGTGGTTGAGCATCTGCCTTTGGCTCAGGTGGTGATTCCAGTGTCCTGGGGTCAATTCCTGCATCAGGCTCCCTGCAGGGAGCCTGCTTCTCCTTTTGCCTACGTCTCTGCCTCTCTCTATGTCTCTCATGAATAAATAAATAAGATCTTTAAAAGAAGAATTACAATTATTTAAGGAAAATATGGGTATACTCTCAGTTAAAACTTATTTTAAAAAAAAAGCTAAATCCCTCTGTAACAAACCATTATAGACTTCATCACAGAGATCATCATTCTTATCATTTTCTATCTCTGTGTGCATGTGAAAAAAATAGAGTTGTGTTGGTAACTTTGTTTTAAACTAGCAGTTATCATAGGGTATATATTGCTTTGTAAGACATAGCAAATGTCTTACAAATGTCTTAAATAGCAAGACCCCTGGGCTTGTCTTTGGTGGGGATGCAGTCCCTGCCCTCCTCTCACTTTGCCCAGTAATGCTGCCATCCCTGCTACCGGCCCATTAGTCGTGTGGCTGCCTCATTAGCCACCTTCATCTTCTTTGCAGCCTCCATGGCATATAGATACCATGTGGCCACATATCCTGCAGATGGAAATCCATCCAAAGCTGTGTTCAAATAAATGAGAGGTTGTCTAAAAAATAAAAAATAATAAAAAAGTTTTTTTGCTTTGCTTTGTAACTTTTTATATTCAACAATTTATTACATCATTTTTTTTCTTAGTTCTACATCCAGATCTATTTCATCAATGTAAGTACTTTTTACCTGTAAATGACATGCTGTAGTGTTAATGTTCTCTAGTTGTTTAAAGACCTACAATGGGTATCTCTAAAAAGAACACTTGGTTACATACCTAAGAATTGTTACTGAGCACACATCAATATGTGCACTTATTTCTGATTCATTAGTTATGCACATTTTTTATTTAAATAGATGGTATCCAAATCCTGGGTCAAATTGTACCAATTTCTACCCACACCTGTATTATATGGGAATGCCTAGTTCTCAATCAGTTGATAATCCCAAGTATGAGAACCTGATTTGAATTTCAGTTGATTTAATTGGAAAAATATTATCTAAATATCACTTAATTTGCTTTCTGGTGATGACTTAGATTGAGCATTTTTTCTGGGTAGTTGTGATTTTTAATTATTCTTTGCTGGATTGCTTATTTATAATTTTGTATATCTTTATTTCTCTTATTTTTAGAAATGATTTTTGTGATAGTAGATTATCAATCTGCTCTATATAGTGTAAATATTTTCTCCTAGTTTATCATTTGACTTTCAGATTTGATGCTATATTTTTTGTGTACAGCATATTTTTGTTACCGTTTTTGGTTTTGAGGTAACACTTATTTCTGGTTTCCCTATTGACTATCTCCTTTTTTTTATACTTGAGAATTTAATTAATCTGATATATATTTTTTATAAACAATCTTAAAGAGCCTAATTCAGTTTTTAATGTAGAGCAATGATTTAGTGATTTCTCTTTGCTCTACCAACTTGAAATATCATTTTTCTTATTAATTAATTTATTCATTTATATTCTTTAAGAGAGAGAAAGAATGAGCAGAGCAGAGGGAAGGGAGAGAGAGAGAATCTTAAACAGGCTCCACGCCCAGTGTAGAGCCAGATGTGGGGCTTGATCACAGACCTTATTAACATCATGACCGGAGCCAAAATCAAGAGTCGAATGTTTAACCAACTGGGCCATCCAGTACCTCTGAAGTTTCATCTTGCAAAGATATTCATATGCCTGCTCATGAAATTTAATATCATGATCAGTTTATTAAAAGATTGACCCATTTATTAATCCCCATGCCAATATCATTATGCTTACTTTAACTTTATAAATAGAGTTAATTAACTTATGATCAATCTTCTCTTCTCATTTTTTCCAAAATATAGTTGGCTATTCTGGAGTCCTTTCTTTTCCTCAAAAATTTTCATATTTGTGTTCCATAAAATAATCCTCTTATGAGTCTTATTAGAACTATACTGAATTTAGAGACCAAATGAGATAGGAAATGTCATTTTACAAACCTGAGTATTCCAATTCTTCAGTTGTATTTTATACTTTGCTTATAAAGTCATATATATATATGTTTATATACATTTATGAAATGTTATTACTAGCATAAATGAATATTTATATAGTAATTATCTATAATTTTTAATGTTGATTTTGCATGTCACCCTTGTGAGCTCTCTTTTCAGTTTTAATAGCTAGCTTTATTGGTAGATTCACTTAAATAGTCTGTTTTCAGAAATGAGCTTTGTATACCACATAGACAATGGTTCCTCAGGAATATTGATAACTTGTATTCTTTCCTTTTATGATGATACTGACTACAGGCACAAGAACAATGGCACTTATTGACAATTATGGAAGAGATTGGCCAGCTGTTCTCCGAAACTGATTCCAATTCTTCCCAGGCAATTCTCACTCTCATTTTTCCCTATTCACCTGCCAAGTGTAGAGGATGATGAGACTCTAGAATATGTTGAAACCATCGGACAAAAAAATTGACAGGTTTCCTAAATGACTACCAGGAGCAAATATCCTCAAAATGTGTATTGGCCTGATATAGAAAGAGGATGTAAATCCTCTAATAGTGTAAAGTCACTAAGTTTTGAGATTTATCTGTTTTAGCACCTAACTACACTAACAATAAAAAAAAAGGACTTCCCCTAACTTTAGCTAAAAGCCTTCTAAGACTTTACCATAAAGAAACCTGAAGTAAACACATGCATATTTTTGCAGGAATTTATGCAACCCTTAGTTATCAAAGAACTTTTAACATAAATGTTTGCTAAAATTTATTCAAAGCTATTTTGAAGTCTGAAATTATTTTAGGTTCATACTAACTCTGGAAATCTCTGTTCTTGATAAGTGAATATGATCCACTTACATGTATGCTTGCTAGTGGTTTGCAATTTTCTCACTTTCTCTCATTTTGTTTTCAGTGATTTTTTCTAGTTTTTTTGTGGGGGCAAGAAAGTGGGTAGAGGAAGAGCCCAAGAAGGGAGTGGAGTAAATAACTTTTAATTTAGACAATACTGGCCAACGTATTATTAAAAACGGAAATAATTGTCACGTGGTCCTCATTAAGAATCAACTATTTGGTCAATACAATGCTGAGGATGTTCTTTAGAAAATCAAAATTTGGGCGGATACAAAACTGTTCACTAATGTGCAGACCACTAATAAATTTGCAACTTGAACATTTCTTTTCTGTTTACTGCTATGTATCAAGCAAATGCCTTTATCTAGAAATGTATCTGTATCTGAAATGCAGAAACTTATCGATCATTAGGATGAATATTATTCCTAATAAGAGTTGAGAAAGATAAAATCAACAAGAATGACACAATATGTTTTTTAAAAGCAGATGATTTAACTGAAGGAAGTTCTTCTGAAATTTGAGAAAAGACTTCAATTATAATGTCTTGCAAAATTTATCATAAAGAGTGGTTACGTTCCTACAACTCTTTCCTATATGCCTGATTATGTAAAATTATTATAAATTGCTTTTTCTTTGTCATTTACAGTTGTAGTCTTTGATATTATCTTAGTAAAGAGCTGTAAACATTATACATAATGACTAAAATATATATTTGCTAAAATATGAGACAAATTACACTTTTAAAAATAATTCCATGTTCAAGCTCAAATTACCAAGACTTTTGCACTCTATAGATGATTTTTATTTTTTATTTAAGTGAATAAGTTTATTTATTTATTAAAGATTTTGTTTATTTATAGGCAGAGACATAGGCAGAGGGAGAAGCAGGCTGCCTGCAGGGAGCCTGATGTGGGACTTGATCGTAGGATTCTGGGATCACGACCTGAACCAAAGACAGTCACTCAACCATTGAGCCACCCGGGTACTCCAGTGAATCGATTTAGATAGCATTATATAAATTAGCATTTGGTAAGAGTAACCTGTTAGATTTATGAATTATTTCTCACCAAAATCCAGATTTCAAGATTAATTTGAAGAAATGAGGAGATCTAATCAACCTGGGACCATATCTCAATATTTACAATAATTTGCTGTAATTGAGTTCTGGCTTTCATTCTACATTTTGCCACAAATCTCACCAACTTCTACTGCATTTGTAAACTGCCTTACGTATTGAAATTTTCTTTTTGAAATCTTGTTCTGGCTTTCATTCTACATTTTGCCACAAATCTCACCAACTTCTACTGCATTTGTAAACTGCCTTACGTATTGAAATTTTCTTTTTGAAATCTTGTTGCAGAATGTACCAGAAAGTAACTGTTAGGCCACTATTATAGGACACCACACAATGCAGCCACTTGGCTTTTTTTTGTCTTACTTTGCTTGGGTTTTTTGTTTTGTTTTGTTTTGTTTTTAGCAAGAGAGAGGGCACAAATGTGAAGGGGGAAGGGCAGAGAGATAATCTTAAGCATGATCCCACTTACCACAGAGTCAGACCTGGGGTTCAATCTCATGACCCTGAGATTAAGACCTGAACTGAAATCGAGAATCAGACCTTAACCCACAGAGCCACCCAGATGTCCCTTATTTTGCTTTGTTTTTAACACCACCCAGTGAAAAATAAAGACACAAGCTATTTTTGACTATCTAATATCACAGTCATCAAAACTGGAAAATTTCATTACACTAATTTCTGGTAAAAATCCCATGAAAATAGTTGGCTCCTTGTTTTTAAGCAATTTATAAAATTGTCTCATGATGGAAAACAACCAGCTGAGGATGCAACTAAAATGGGAACAGCATCTGAGTAGAAATTAAGGGACTCTTCCATTAGCCAAACACTAGTAAGGCTCTGCCTCTTACAAAAGACTATTCAAAAGATCAAAGACACTGATTGAGACCTCTAATTAAAAAGGAGTATAGTGCTATAGAGGGACAAGTTTAACTTTTTAAAGTAATTATCTAAAAAATCTTACTTGTAATTAGTCAGCCAAATGCCCAACATCCCAAGGTTCAACAATTTAAGGTTTTATTAGATGACAACACCTCAAAGGCTTAGTAAAAGAACACAAAGATGTTCGGGAAACGTATAAAAAAAGAATTCTGAAAAATTCTTCATGTAATAATAAACATTATGTACATAGCAGCAGAGGAAATCAAGATATACTTTTAAACCATAAAAGACCCACAGAAAATCATTTTTTGTACTCATCTTTTACGCTATTGTCCCTTAATGATACTTCACTCATTTTCTCTTTGATGAAATGCAGATCTGAACAGTGTCTACCTCATAGTATTGTTTTGAGAATTGGATGAATTAATATTTTAAAGTATTTTAAACAAGATCAGTATTAATATAAAGCTAGAAAAATAAATGCATAAATGAATTAAGCAACAATAGTTGAGCATTTTTTCTAGGCATTGGAGATAAACAGTAAATAAAATGAAGTCATAAAGTAAATAAATGTATAAAGCTGCAGATGCATGGGTATAAACATTAATTTAAAAAAACAGTGAAGTTATGGCAAAAGATAAGTTAAGGACAGAGATACTGTGAAATTGGGCATTGCTGTTTTATCTAGGGCAGCAAGGGGATGTATGATTTATAGCACAGTACTGGAAAAGTGACACAAGGGACATGAGAGAGTCATGCAAATATCTGTTGATGAGCCTTCCAGTAGAGGGAGGAGCTCATGCACAGACAGGGAAGCTGGAACATGGCCAAAGGAAGGGACAAGGAATAGCCCGGAGGCGACCAGAAAACAGCAAGATGGGGTAACACAGAAGGAGATGAGTTAAAATTGGCCAGATCATGTGTTGACTCTGTTTATAAAGACTCTGGTTTGTAGTCAAAGTTAGGAAGACCATCTTTCTAGTTGTAATACAAGCATTATGCAAAACTGAGAGGTATCAGTTAACTTCTTATGGAAATTTGAGATTTAGTTTTTAGTTTAAATAAAATAGCCCACTGTAGGTAATTTTCTGTTTTCTAGGATCAAACATGATTATATTCTAGTAACTGCGTAAAAATAGAAAATGGAGGAAACTGACCTTTAGCCCTTTCTTCTAGCCTAAGGCACACTTAAAGACCAGCCCTTGGTTGTATCTTGACATAAACATCAGCAGTTGTTCAATAGTTATCCATGAACTAGCAAGCACAGATGAACCAACACAAAAATAATTTAAAGGAATTTCTCAACACGAGCCAATAAATAATAAATGAATTTCTATATATAATAGCCTCATAAATATTTATTACCAGGCATTTCAAAAACTTTTCTGATCTTATTAGATCTTATTAGATCTGATCTTATTACAGCAGACTTTTGATTAAAAATTGAGCAATCAATATGCATTGAATAAAGTTAATTATATAACACCCTACCTAATTATTGAAGGTAGGATGGGATGAGTAATGACCACCAAAGATGTCCACATTCTGATTCCTGGAATCTCTACCGAATATGTTACTTCATTTGGCAAAGGAACTTTGCAGCATGATAAAGTTAAGAATATTGAGATGTGGAGAATATCTCGGATTATCTTGATGGGCCCAAGGTAAGCCCAAGGGTCCTTATGAAGGGAAACAGGAGGGTTAGAGTCAGAGAGAAGTCTTGGAAGAGGCTATGCTGCTGGCTTTGTGGTCATGAGTTAAGGAAATGAGAGTAGCCTGCAGAAGCTAAAAAAAGATAAGAAAATGGATTGTCCTCTAGAACCTGAAGAAGGAACACAACTGTTCTGCACAACTCTAACTTCCAAAACTAAAAGATAATAATGTTGTTTTAAACCACTACATTTTTGATAATTCATTACAGAAACAATAGAAAACTAATACAGCATGTCAAATAAAAATGCATGATTGGATTTTTTTTCTGTTCAAAGTTTTGGTTTTCTTTTCCTATTTTAATCTAATGAGAGAACTCAATATTTGCATGGAAAAGTTAAAATGAAACAAAACAAAAAACGAAAGTATTAATCTACTTTCTTTAACTTAAATAATGAGGGTTGAAAAATTAATCTCTACTAATTAAAAAATTCTATCATTCTTTTTTGTAAGTAGGCTCCACACCCAGCTTGAACTCATGACCCTGAGATCAAGACCTGAGCTGAGGTAGGACACTTACCTGACTGAGCAACCAGGATGCCTCCAAAATTCTATTACTCTAATGTTTCCTTTCTATTGTAAGAAGTGCTATGATTATGTCTCTTGTAACTTTGCTCCAATTTCCCAAATTTACAATACAATTATAAGTACGTTGATAAAATATTTTACTTATAACTAATCTAGCATCAGCTTCTCACAAAATACAAGCATTCAGTGAACATTTCTGGAACAAGTTGATGTATTAAAATGTATCAGAAAACCAAATCCAACATTCCCAAACCAAACCCACTTTTGCTCAAAGCCATTTATTTCATCTGGTTCTTAATTTCCTTCTCTCTCTCTCTCTCTCTCTCTCTCTCTCCTCTCTTTAATTCCAATATAGTTAACATACAGAGGTGTATGAGTTTCAGGGGGTACAACTTAAGTGATTTGACAAGTTTATATATTATGAAATGCTCACCCCTGGTATAACTACCATCTGTCCCCAGTATATCGCTGTTATAATATTATGGACTGTATTCTTTATGCTGTGCGTTTTATTCCTGTGACTTATTCAATCTGTAACTGGAAGTCTATATATCTGTAGTCTCTTAGTTTTCAAGAAATCATTTATTACAAGATTCTATTTTGTACAGATAAGTTATTTTTTCAAGTCAAACGATATAAGGCTATAGTTAATTAGAATTACCATATATCTATACTTTAAAAGCAGCAGCTAATTAAGCAGCATAAATAAATGAAATTGGTTAAGTTCTCCCAGAAAGAGAAATGTGATCTTCTCTTCAAGCTCTAGTTTTACAATAAGATAGTGAAAATAATGTCATTAAGAAGCATTAAGGCTTTAATAATTATAATCTTTTATCGTAAAACAATTTTGCTAAACAGAATTTGAGCATGAAATTAAACAGGTAGAGAAATTTTAGGCAGATCATAGGAAACATCTGATGAAAACTAAAGTAGATTATATTTTGATTCCTATGAAGAGGGATATATTTCATATTTCATATTTTTGAACCAGACTATATATAATATTACCAAATTGGCTTCAAAAATATACACAATATGTATGATTTACAATATATTTTAATATATTACATATTTGAAAATTTGAAGCCAATAAATGTATGTACATAACACAATATATATGATTTAAAATATACCTTAATATATTATATATATATGAAAAATCTGAAGTCAATTGGCATATATATTTGAATATATGTACATATGTATATAAAACCAAGCTAGGTCATGAACAGAAATTTCCAAGAGTATAGAATCTACTTTTAGACTTCCTAAAAGTAGTTGACTAATTACAATTGATTACTGATATTGAAACAAATCTATTTTTGTTGTACACTAAAAATGTATATTAATTTGTTGTCAGTTCAGTGATTTATATATAATTCCACAGAATTATGGGACATAAGAATTGAATGAAAACTTGGCAGATATTTATTATAACACCTTATTTTTAGACATTTCCATCTAATGCCCTGAGATCATATGGATCATCGCCATTGCTCAAGGGGCTCATCTTGGGGTAAGTGTAATATAAAATTTATTATGAAATGTAATTTAACAAACTTGGTCATAGTGCATATTAAAGGATATGGTATCATTATTTCTGATTTACCTGGAAAATGCTGATTTGCTTTTCAGAAAGTGAAAATAAATAGAAAATTATAAATAGAAACATAGTAAGCAAAAAAGTAATTAATTAATTACTAATTCATTCATTAATGATGTAAGTTTTACAATGTTTATTCATTAAGGTAATATCTAGAGGATTACTATAATCCATCAACAATAAATATATTATTGTATTATAAAACAATCAAATATTCTCACCTGGTTTTGCTCATTAAGAACCATTATAAATGTTTGTTTTGAATTGCTCACTAAAGAAAATAGAAATATAAAGATATGTGGATAAGTACCAGAATCTGTGGCTCAGGAAATGATACTTATTTTAGAATAAGAAAGGATACTCTTCCATTTTTTTGTATTGACTTTAGTTTCATATTAGTGAAATTTGTAAGGCTCATAGGAGTACATATTTAAAATAAATTCCCTTTGTGTTTTCTGAGGTGACATAATGAATTATTGGTAGGATCAAATAGATGAAAGAGACAGAATTGGATAAATATGAAAAGCAATAATGCCAAGATCATTTATTTGAATGAGATACATTCTAAAAACATTCCTCAAAAGATATTTGAAAACAAAACATTCATTTACAGATATGCAACTTCAATGATGAGAAACAACTAGTAGGGATTCATATTCTGATATGACATTCCAGTTGAGTATACACATAACTATGACCCAGCAATTACACTCCACCATGTAGCTCTCAAAGAAAATGTTCATAGGTCCATAAAGTGATATGGATAAAATTATTTATTGCAGCATTACTCTTTATGGTTAATTAGAGGCAAACTGTGTATCTATCTGAATGACTGGATATGTTTTACATGGAATATTATTTAGCAAGAAAGAATAATGGATTGAATATTCACATAGGAGCATGATTGGATCCAATACAAGACAGTATTCCATGGGGGAAAGAAAGGGATGCATGATTAATGTGTGTATATGTACATATGTACGTGTTTACGATTTGCCTAAATTAAAATATGGTAATATAACATTATATATTAACTATATTTCAATAATAAAAAATGTGTGTAAGAATACATAAAAACATTGGATATATATTAAACAAAATATACTAATGATGAGATTGATTACAGATGTATGAGGACAAGAAAAAATAGGAGAGGGGCTTGGGATAAAGAATATTATCAAATAAAAATAGAAGGCTACTTCTCAGAGCTTTATAAAAATGTACCAAGATTTTAGAAATGTAATTAACTCAACTACTCATCTGCCTGCTGCAGTTTCATTTTGTTATAAAAAGAAATTTTCACTTATAGACAGATGATATTGATTCATTTATTAAATATACATTTAGTAAGCTCTCAGCATGTATTATATCGCAATTTAGATGCTACCATAATGTCAGTGAACAATAGACAAAAATACTTTAGAATTCACATACTAAGATTTAATATAAATCAATATTTGAAAGTTATATTTTACATGAGAATTATTGGAACATTAAAATGGGAAAATATAAGTTTTTCCTTATTTATACATTTCTTTTTAAAGACCAGATCACAACCATTGAAAGATTCCGGCCAACAGAGAATAGTAAGGTAGACCCAGTAAGGTAGACCCAGAATAGTAAGGTGAGCCTTAGAGATAAGCAATCAATAAATATGTTTTGAATGTTTGAATGATTTAACCACTCCATTTTTAATTACCAAGTGCAAAATACACATTTGAAAGGGCTAACTTGGTAAAGCTATGATACACTGTGAAGAATCAATGCACTAAATTGAATTGAAGTCAATGAATTGAGGGGGAAACTTAATTTTACCTATAGAATATAGGAATTTAACTCTATAAAAAAAAGAGTCAATCCATGATACCCAAAAGCTAATATCAATTCAAAGAGGATTATTTCTCACTAAGAGTTTTGAGCTATTGAATTGCAGCTTCAGTGAGAAGAGAGTGGGCATTTATAATAGAGAGTCAGAGCAATTACAGCATAGAATTAAGTGTATCAGTTGCAGATACTCTGCTTTTTGACTATACCTTTAATCTTCATGAATTTTAGAGTAAATGAAATGTTTTTCTCTGTGTTCTTTATAATATGAATAATATGAAAAAAAGGCAAATTCAGAAGTTGCTTTGTGCTTTGCTGTAAAGTTTTGCTGAACTCAGAGTTGGGTATTGATTCCAAAATGCTAAGGTTAGTGCTTACTGTCATTTCAATGCATCTTGAAATTGACAAAATTACTGATCAATCCAACCATAATTAAAAAAGGATGAGTTTGTATATCATACAAGACTGCCACTCAGCAAATCTCTTTAGGCAAGCTAGAGCTTAAGTGACCTGACTGATGACTCAACATTAAGAAGGCATAATTGATTGGAGATCATACAAAGAAACATTATTCTCTAAAAATTGAACTTTTCTTTGTGATTTTTATTTATTTGATTGATGCGATTTTGTGTATATTAAATAAGAATCACTATTTTGTTTTATTTTGTTAGTTTGGGTTGTTCCTTAGTCATTTCAGGTTGCTGTAACAAATATATGATAGACTGAGTACCTGTTATGCAACAAATATTTATTTCTCCCAGTTCTGGATGCTGGCAAGTCCAAGAGCAGGGTAGCAGCCCATCAGGTGCATAGTGAGAGCATGTTTCCTGGTATGCAGATGGCTGTCCTCTCATTGTACTCACACTTGGTCTCAAGCAAGTTCTCTTGTCTCCTATAAGGCCATTAACCACCTACATGAAGACTCTGTCTTCATGACCTAATTACCTCCCAAAGACACCACCTCCTAATACCTTCACATTGGGACTTAGGATCAACGTATGATTCTGAAGGAACACAAACATTCGGTCTGTAGCAGGTTTCATCCTGTAAACTGATACCAAAGCAAGTATTTTAGTACAGGTAGTGTCTTTGAGAGGTGATCCTAAGAAGCCAGAGAGAAGAAGTAGGGTCAGTAAATCCATAAGGCAGAGAAGGCTAATAAGTTTCCATGACTGAGGTGTCACCAGTGTGACTGTGTCAGTTATTAAGACATTGTCTCCCAGCACAAATCCACATTGCATACTATAGACAGATCCAGAAATCCGCATTTCTGTTTTGCCAGCTTGCTCACAGTTAGGCCCTGCCAATTGGACTGCCAAAGAGAGACTATATGCTTGGAGGGGAAAGAAAGACCCTTGCTCCTTCCACTTGCTACCAGATGGCAACTGATTTTCTTCCCATTCCTGTGGGCCTCCCCTTACCAGGCTGTGGTTTCACCCAGGCAGCAGTTCTTCTTGGTAATAACAGTTAACTATAGTTTTTCTACAACTTGCAGAGCCAATCTAATTAAATTCCCCTCAGACACCAGCACCAGAATGTGTCCTTCTGGAAGATCCAGGCTATTTACCACTTCCTGTTCAGCAGGTACATTTAGCCATATTTCACAGTGTTCTTCCAAGTTTCCAGACAGCCAGAGCTCTGTGGGCAGCACTGTGACAAGAGCAAAGGAGTTTGAAGCGCCTTGCTATCCTTCCCATGTAAGAGCAAATAACCATTTACTCCATTATCTGAAGGGATTTGAAAAGAACACATTTGCTATGTGAAGTTGCTGATTTGATTTAGGAGAGACCTATCTGGCACCCCAGTTGCAATTATAGCAACATCTTGGTTAAGATTACAGCAGTCCATGGTTTTGTGCCAAACTATTTGGTAGTTGCAGAGGCCATGGAAGAGATATGACAAGAACAATGTATCTTGGAGAGTTCCAGAATCTACAGTTCCCGGGGTATGAGGAATGGCTATGCTTTATCATCATGGCTGGGGGGGAGGGTAATTTCTGGGATTTCTGACTGGCTTTTTCTACTGTGACAGTTCTTACTCCACAGGAAAGGAAATTAATTTAAGGGCTCTGCCAGCTGCTAAGTAGATTCATCCCAATTACGTGGTTGAGGACCACAGTAATGATGACAGAGGACCCACCATGAGACAGATCAAGTCAGGGTTCTATTTACATATAAGCTCCACATGTCTGCACTCTAACAGCATGGCCGTACTGGCATTTGGGGTCCCCTCCCATCTGTATCAGCTGCTCTCACAAAGCCTGACATTCTTTACCCACCGCCCCCCACCCCAACCCCACCTCTGTGTGCAGTAAAGCTGACAAATGGGCACAGATCAAATTAGGTAAGATTTGGGAGAGCATCTACTGTTTATATTTTTAATGGTATTACAGGCTCCTTTCTCAGAGAGAACCAGCCAATCTACAATCCATGAGCCACGGACTTGAGAATGCCTCAGTCTACAAACTGGGCAAGGAATTAAAATGTTTCAGTAGATGACATAAGTCTTCCACTTAGTGGTACTTGATTTTTTTCTGATTGCACAAGGTACTCTATATGGCTGCTCATCTACATGATCCATAGGATCACCAAGCAAGGTCTATTAGACATTGCCATAAATCTCCACAGAGCCTGCTCATTGTCATTCCAGTTCTGCTGATAATGACAGTAATTATGTCAACCATGCCCCTGACAGGTAAGTGCCACCACCTGGATTCTGCTCATTTAGAATCCTGTCAACCTCCCTGACCTTAGGGAGCCCCGTTCTCTATCAGCATCTGTTACAGTAAAACCCTGACCTACAGAGGACAGTGACTGAGCTTCTCAAAATGAAGGTGACACTTTCTAGTGTTCCCTTACAATTTCCATCCTATCATATTAGGACTTGTTCCACATGTCCTTCCAAAAATGTTAAATCACCAATTGTAGGAAAGGGCATAGGAGAGCAATAAATTCTTCTCCAGACAGCCTTGTAATGCACTCTACTCTGTCCTCAACTCATCGCAAAGTCTTGGTCTAATATCCTCACATTCCATTGGAACATCTGTAACCGAAACAAGTGTTCATGTGTAGGACCTGAATCTTGCAAATTTATCAGTAAATAACTATTTCATCTCATCATTTTCTGGATGGGACAATGCATGAACCTGACCCTATGTATTGATCTGGAAGTACTGATGATATTCAGACATGAATCTTCAGGAAAATAATCATTATATTATGAGATTAGTGTCCAAGCAATGGACACTAGCAGTCAGTGCTAGCAGTCAGGAGGGGTCTATTTTGGCTTTCTTGGTGGAGCAAGGGAGGGGGTTTAGAGGAATCTCAGATTTCATCTTTCTGAAATTCATTTACTCATCTGTCTCCATCCTAACTCTGTGTTCTTATTTTATGTCAGGGTCCTAACTTTAATGTGAAGATTTTTTTTGAGATCGCACACTTATTTGCCTTTGAAGTTCTTCTAAAATCATAATTAAATCCAGGCCTAATCCTCATTACTGTTTGCCTTCCATCTGCAAGAGTTAAATGTCTCTATAAACACTTCAGTGGAGACCTTCTGGTTTCTCTGTGTGCCCTGAGTTGATACTTATTAGCTCTAGCTTGACATTCATGTTTTTCAAGGCTTCTCAGGCAGTTAATAAAAGAGCCACCTCCACAATCTTAATTATTATCACCTCCATACCACTCAAGTACTAGAGCTACTACATGAACCAAAGCTTCCCCCTTCTGCCTGTACCTAGCCCCATTCAGCACAGGGAAAAGTCATAATAATTGTGAGGCTACCACATGTCAGAACTCATATGACCTTTGCCAGTGACGTCTGCCAGTGACTTCTTTCTTATTGTCCAGAATCCTCTGTGTGGTCAAGGTCAGAATCCCATCCTGAGCAATTACCATTATGACTTTCTTATTTTGGGTTCCAAAGAAGTAGAGCCTGAAATAAGAATGTAGTTTCAAGCATAGTGTTTTGGAGGTAATTTCAGGAACTGGAAAGCACAATGGGGTAAGTGAAATAGGGAAAAGGAAAAGACAATAAAGTGTATGTTACTGATATGGCCACTGCTGTGGGAAATGGTGCCCATACCTGTGGAGGATCCCCTGAGGATCCACAAAACATGCAGGTCAGCATTCTCCCTCTGATATAAGAAGCAATTCATCCCCTAATTGCCAACCCATTTGATTGATTGTTGCCTCTGGGGTCCTAATTTTCCAAGATTTTCAAGCTGCCTCTTGTTGCTACTTGGATGCTTTTCCTTGGCTTCAGGACAAAAAGGAGAGAAACACACACATGCACACACACACACACACACACACACACACATTGAGGCTGCTGGAGATTGCTTGTGGCAGGTCATTGGCATTAGACACCATTACTGTTGAGCTGCTATCAGATGTGCAGAAGGGAAATTGAAATGGGGCACAAAATTAATAGATTGTAAAAAACAAAAACAAAAATAAACTAGTATGCAAGTTGACAGATTAATGCAGAGCCCAGAAATAGACTGAAGTCCATGTAAAAATATATTCTGTGATGAAAACAATATTTCAATGTAGTGGATTAATACATAGATTTAAGAGTTAGAGAATCATCAATTGTTTAACTCAACTATATAGACTATCCCATTGTCTTAAGAAAAAATAATGAAATTTATTGTAGTGGTTTCTGATATATTAATGATAACTGAATTCATATGATGGTGTGATTTAATGTCACAGCTTTTTCCTATACAGAAAGTGTAATAATCACTACGTATCATCTTCAATTCTCCCAAAAAGGCACACTTCAGAACATACACAAAGAAACCTGATGACAGTATTAGGTATCATTGTAAATGAAGAGAATTCAAAGATTTTATTTTCCTGTATATTATAATATTTGAAAAAGATTGAAAGTGTATTTTTTATGTAAAGCTAAGGTTTTTTAAAAAGACATAATATTCCTGAACAAAATAGTGGTGCCTAATTTGTTTTTGATAAGTAAAACTTCACAGGTAAAATTATATGCAATTATTGTAAAGCAATGAACCTCCAAGCTACAATATAAATGCAGAGAAGAAAAAGGAAAATATCAAGAAAAGAAAGAGGAAATTTGCCCACGATTAGAAATTGACCTAATATTTCTAATCTAAAACCATTTCTGACCCCCAAGAAAACTGTGTGCCTGTGAAAGAAAAATACAATCAGAAAGAACACAGCAGGGAACAGATAAATCTTTTAGAAAAAAAGTACATGGGAAATATTTAGAAAGATTTTTGTCTGAACTCCACAGGACAAAGAATGTGCAAACTGAGGATTAAGAGATATTCGTGAAGCAAAAAAACCAAGGGAAACAAGATTGACAGCCTACTGTTGATGGATTTCAAATCCTGGAAGAAAAGGGAGAAGAAAGGAGTCAAAATGTGTCAATTCAACAAAATAGAACTCCATATAGTCTATTGTAAAATTGATGAGAAATAAAGCCAATACAGGATTTTCATAAGAGAAAAAAATGTCATAAGGAATTTATATTTTAAGTTTGATTTAAATATACTTGAAGAAGGCTTTGGGCATAGCCACAAGTAAATAAAATGCAGATGCTTTGGTGATCCCTGGGTCAGTTTAGCACCTGCCTTCTGGCCAGGGCAGGATCCTGGAGTCATGAGATCAAGTTCCGCATCAGGCTCTCTGCATGGAGCCTGCTTCTGTCTCTGTCTCTCTGTCTCTCTGTCTCTCTCTCATGAATAAATAAATAAAACCTTTTTTAAAAATGCAGATACTTTGAATCTCAGTCTAAAAGTATTTTACTTGATGACATTAAAAAAACAACTTCACCTGATCAAAAAATAGATCAAGAACTAACATAATAATAAACAGAGGCAAGACCTATACAGTAAGGAACCTAAAATAAGACTGGAGTCAAGAGAGAGATGTGATACGTGTTTCTCCAGTATGGAAAATTCCAGAATTATAAAAACAACAACAGTTCTTCTTACACCCATAATTAAATGCATTCCCAGTATAATTCTCATTTTAAATTTAAAAGAATGCCTCCACAGTTTATCGCCCCCTTCTAAACAAATGTATAAAAATGGATAGGAAGGGGATCCCTGGGTGGCACAGCGGTTTGGCGCCTGCCTTTGGCCCAGGGCGCGATCCTGGAGACTCGGGATCGAATCCCACGTCGGGCTTCCGGTGCATGGAGCCTGCTTCTCTCTCTGCCTGTGTCTCTGCCTCTCTCTCTCTCTCTGTGACTATCACAAATAAATAAAAATTAAAAAAAAAATGGATAGGAAATGTTTTAAAAATGAGTAATAAGGTAAGACTTGCTCTGCCATAAAAATAGTAAATTACAAACAATTGTTGCTTAAGTAGATAGATTAATCAGGAGCCTAGAAATAGGTGCAAGTCCATATAAAATTATTTAACACAGTGAGGTAATGGGCAAAATATATCATACTTATGATGATGAGGCAACGGTTTTTCTGGTGCAAAAATTCATATGTACTTATTGTGGTTATGATGTTTGAGGAATATTTGGTCCTGGGCCTATAAACAAATATGTTCTCCCTCTGATTATCAGATTATTCACTAAATTTCCTGAAGCCTATAAATCTTGGTTGTGAGTAAGATGATGCAACTTTGCTCAAGTAAAATAGTTTGACATTAGTTTGAAATGCTGGGTTGAATTTAAGAGTGCCATTGATTTTCATAATAGACGTAAATAATAGCCAGCTACTTTTTCCTTCAAAAGTCAGTTTTTATTTTATTTTTTTAAGATTTTATTTGTTTATCTGAGAGAGAGAGTGAGGAAGAGAGAGCACAAACAGGGCGAAGGGCAGAAGGAGAGAGAAACAGACTCCTTGCTGAGCAGGAAGCCCTTCATGGGGCTCATCCCAGGACCCTGGGATCATGACCTGAGCCAAAAGGCAGATGTTTAACTGACTGAGCCACCCAGGTGCCTCAAAATGCCACTTTTTAAATGCTTGGATGCCGTTTATATGTAGATATTACATTCAACCCAATTCTTAAAATTCCTCTAGCTTTGCTACTTTGGCATATGATCATAAGTAGTGAGGAAGCTGTAACATTTAGTTTCCATTTGATTAGGGTCCACTTGGATAGAAGTAAAAAGAACCCACTCTTAGTGCTACAGTTGAACACAACAAATCAGATTTTAAATAGACTAAAATATCTGGTATACTAGCTTAGATTGTGTGACTAGCCTACTCTGAAGTACAACGTAAGCAACCAGCTATGCAGATTTCAGATCAGTGTTCAATGGTGTAAAGAACTTGGAAGTGGTCAGTCCCATTAAATCTGGACAATCTGACATTTGATAGACCACCAGAAACCAGGTTTGCAGAACAAACTACTATCAGAAATCTAGACGGACAAATTCTGAAAGACAAAAAAAAAAAAAAAAAAAAAAAAAAATCTGAAAGACAGAGCCAAGATTTGCTTAACCGAAAAAGAGGCCATGGAGTCACAACTTGGTAATTAGCATTTACATGCTAATACTGACAATTGCTGGAGGCTGAGTGTGAACTAACATGAAAGTGAGAAACTCTTGGGGCTGACAATATTTGGGAGACCCCATATATTCGTTGGCTTTACTTCCAGGAACCCCAACATTATAAATGAAATGCATGCATACGAGACAATTGATTTTTGAGGAAAAAAACTGCAAAAATAAGTCAGTGGACAAAAAGCAGTTTTTTCAGGTGGTATTAGAAAAATTGGACATAAGATGGAAAACAAAGAACCTTGAGATATTCCTCAATAACAGAATTAAATATAAAATAAAAATATAAAATATTTAGAATAGGTAAGAGAAAATCTTCATAATCTTGGTTTAGGCAAAGAGCTCTTAAATATGACACTAAGGATTATGTATAAAAGATATAAAACTATGAATTTGACCTTAGCACAATTAAAATGTTTGCTCTGTGTAAGACACTGTTAATAGAATAAAAGCCATGTGACAAGTGGGACAATATATATGCAAATCATATCTCTTACAAAGGACTTGTGTCCAGAATATATAAATCATTATTTATTCACAAAAATAAGATAACCCACAACTCAATTAAAAAAAAAAGAGTTAGTGAAGATTTTATAAGATGCTTCACAAAAGAGTATACATCAATGGTAGATAAAGACATGAAGAGATGTTAAATATAATTTATCATTAGGGAAAATAAAATTAATACTGAAATGTAATGCCATTGCACACTTATTTGAATGTCTAAATTATAAAATTCTAATAATACTGGCAGCGCACTTGGATCTTCAGCTCATCTGGAATGTATTTTTATGTATGCTATAAATTAGGGGTCAAGATACATTAACAAAATTGATCCATCATCAATTATTGAAGTTCTCACACTTTCCCCACTCCACCACTGTGTCACCTTTGACATAAATCATCTAAAGGAGTATGTGTGTTGTTAGAGGCTCTCTTATTTTTCTATCGATCACTTCGCCTGTCCTTGGGTCAAATCTGCACAATAGGTATTAATATTAATAGGGCCTAGGAACATAATTTGAATATTCTGGTTTTCTTCTTCAAAATTGCATGTCTCTGGGATATAAGCTTTTCCATAAATATTTTGAAGTTATCTTTTGAATCTTTGCTCTCTCCCCACAAAGGTCTCAGAAGATTTTGATTGAGATTGTTTTGACCTACTGAGTAATTTCTGGAGAATTTGTGTCTTTAAAATGCAGCCTCTCAATCTTTGAATGTATTTATTTAAGTCTTCCTTAGTTTCTTTAACTACTGTTTTGTGATTTTTCTGTATGGAGATTTTGCACATCTTTCATGAAATTTATGACTGTGTTTGATATTGGTAAATTCTATTGTAAAGGGTCTATTAATAATTTGGTTTTTATTTGTTTGTAACTGGCAAATAGAAATGTGATGAAAATTTTGTGTATTGATCTGGTATTGAGAAAGATGAGTATATTTATTTCTTATTTCTAAAAATCTGTCCACTTTTGAAATTTCCACATAGGCACTCATGGCATCAGTGAGTAATGAGGTTTATTTCTTTTCTGATTTTATCAGATGTTTTATTTCTTTTCTTGCCTTATTGTACCAGCCGGGGCATCTGGAGCAAAGATAAATAAAAATTGTGAGACCAAGCACCCTTGTTTCACTCTGTAATGATCACATGGAAGTAAAATAAATGTTCACAAATGAAAAAACCTCACTTTGAAATAAGCTCGAAATAGTCAAAATCTCTCTCTCAAAAAAAAAAAAAAAAGGAAAAGTGCAATTTAGGTTCTTAAATATTCATAACTGGATTTATATTGCTATTACCTCATTTATGTGAGACAATCCTATGCACATGACAATAATTATAGCTGACATAAAACTGAATTTATTACTGAACTATTAGGTTAATTTGTATTTATGACAAAATAACAGCAATGCCAAGTAATAAGATAAATTTGTCCCTTCTCAAGTAGTTTACTTTCAGCTTACTGACTTTGCCAGTTGTTTCTAACTATTAGCAAATACAAGAACTTTTAGCCTCAGCACAAAAAAGCAGCATGCCATTTATATACAATAGAATAGAGATGCTCTGAAGCATAAGTCCCAGAGCTGTACAGGAATGAAGAGAAACCTTGATGAATAATTCCACTCTCTTTAACTGACTGAAAGAGAATGATTCAACATCTACAAACAGGAAAAAAAAATCAATTCCTCTATGCAACACAAATTCTCCAAATTATTTCACTTGTGAAGAATAAGCTTAATTCTCAAAGTACAATACAGAGAAGAAAAATTGGATTGTTGGGAGAGTATATTATTTACTTTGACTTCCAGAAAAGTAAAACAAAGACGTTGCACTGAAATTCAATTTGAATGTAATTTCAACTTGGCTTTGGAGGCTTTTACCCCTTATCTCCACATTGTCCAATCCAGAACTTTAGCCGCCACACATAGAGAATTGGCTTAATCTGTATAAGCGCTTTATATTCTCTGAAACATTTTGTATGTCATACTACAACAGCTCTCAATGCCAGTATGAACATATTCTCCTAATTTATTCCACCATTATTACACTGAAATTCGATGAAAGGCTACATATGGGGTACAAGAATAGTTGTGCAGAAATCAGATCCTCTCAAAAATGGAATCTGACCACCTGACATTGAATTGTCAAGTATATTATAAAAATTTCAATCAGGATTAAATCATAACGTTTGTTATACAAGTATTTCAATACACTCCTTCCTTTCCATTACACAGTTTGACCCTTGAATAACACTGTTTTGAACTATGCAGGTCTGCTTATACATGGAATTTTTTTCAATAAATATGATACTGCACTGTAAATGTCTTTTCCTATGGTTTTCTTTAAAAAATTGCCTTTTTTCCAGCATACTTTATTGTAAGAATATAGTATAGAATACATATAAAACACGAAATATGTGTTGTTTATGTTGTTAGCAAGGCTTCCGGTCCACATTAGGCTATTAGTAGTTACGTTTGGAGAAGGCAAAAGTTATAGGTGGATTTTCAACTGTGTGTGGGATTGGTGCCCCAACCCTTGTATTTTTCAAGGGTTTCAAACTTTATTTGATTTCTATTCCTGCCATAACAAATGCGTTGGTTTATAACAACATAAATCTGTTATCTCAGTCTGTAGGTCAGATTTTCAATACAAGTCTTATGAAGTTATAACAAAGGCATTGGCCAACCTGCATTTTCTCTTTTTTTTTCTTTCTTTTTTTTTTTGGGGGGGGGGGAAGGCAGTGGGGGAGAATTCATCTGTAGAATCATTCCAACTGTTGGGAGAGCTCAGTTCTTTGTGGCTGTAGGACTGCCATCTCCATCTCCTCACTGACAACTGACAACTGAAGATCATTTCAAGCTTCTAGAGGTTCCTTGATTCATGGCCACCATTTCTACAGTCAGCCAGCAATGAGCAAAGTCCCTCATAGCTCTCCTGCCTCTTCTTCTATCTCAACTCCCTGACCTACTCTTCTACCTTCCTCTTTTACTTGTAGGGACTCATGTGATTCCCCAAATAATCCAGGATAATCTCCTAATTTCAAGACCTAATCTTAATCACATCAGCGACAACACTTTGCCATATAAAGGGATGTAGTTACAAAATCTGGAAGTTAGGGCATGATCAACATTGGAAGCTGTGATTCTGTCTACCACAGAGCCATCTAGGCCTTCTGTAATTTTTATCTATTTCTAACAGTAAGGTATTCATTCCCTTCTTATTCCAGGTGGCTAATCTATAGTGTGGAATTTATCTCTCAAAGCACTGAAAAATAATATACTGAAAAAGTAATAGAGAGATAACTTACAGATCATCTCAATTATCATGTAAATATTCAGACAAAGAGTTTTAAGGTACTATAGGATAGTAATTTTGAACCATGCCCCCCATTTACTTGCACATTTATATATGGAAGAATTAGAGAGTGTAAAGATCTTCATAGCACCATAAAAAACATGATTCCTGAATGACTTTGCACTATTAAAATAGAGTTGCATTTGGAACTTTTGGGCAAAGGCAAAAACAATAGGTTTCAGGGATTTACACAGTATCATTTTATTTTATTTTATTTTATTTTTTTCTTTTTAAATTTATTTATTCATGATAGTCACACGGAGAGAGAGAGAGAGGCAGAGACACAGGCAGAGGGAGAAGCAGGCTCTATGCACCGGGAGCCCGATGTGGGATTCGATCCCGGGTCTCCAGGATCACGCCCTGGGCCAAAGGCAGGCGCCAAACCGCTGCACCACCCAGGGATCCCTACACAGTATCATTTTAAATCATCCACATGTCTATTATCTGGTTAATGTATTAAAATTACAAAATTCTGGCATCACTCAAGAAACCTTGGGAATCAGAATCTCAGAGGATGTTCAAGGGATTTTTACGTTAGGAAGTGTCCCATGTGACTTTTATGTATTAAGCTTTGCAATAGAACTTACACAAAAAAAAAAAAAAAGAAAGAAAGAAAGAAAGAAAGAAAGAAAGAAAGAAAGAAAGAAAGAACTTACACTTATACATAAAGGTTTCCCAGTCTAGTTGCCTAAATATATATGGAACATGGGCAGATTTGTTCTGAATCATTTAATGAATAGGTAGGATCTTGATAAATATGAAGATATAAATTACTACATGCAAAATCAAGGCTTTTGACTTAAAAATCATGCTAATTTCAGAAAACATAGAAGACACCTGACAAATATTAGTTCTTTACTCATGGAAATGCAAGTATATAGTAACAGGGGCTGCATTCTCTCCTAAGAGAAAACGGGATGAGCTCAAGTAGAGGCAATAGCCAGAAGAAGCGTAGGAAATAGGTCATGAGAAATGAGGGAATACTGAGTTCTGTATTAAAAGAAGATTAACGTGAAATCTCAGGGCCAGCAGAAAAGTGAGAGGCAGAAGGAAGGGAAATTTGCTTGAGCCATCTAGACCACCAAGAGAGATATAAGAGCAAAGGGAAAAGAGGCAAATGGACCAAAAAGATTATATATAGATTTTGAAAGATGATGAATCTACGATACTATTTAAAGAAAAAAAAAATCAATCTATGGAAGTCTCAGAGCCAATCAAAAGCTTTAAGGCAAAGGGTGCCCGGGTGGCTCAATGGGTAAAGTATTTGACTCCTGGTTTCAGCTCAGATCACAGTCTTGCAGTCACGGGATCGAGCCCCATGTGGGGTTCCAGCTCCGTGCAGAGTCTGCTTTAAATTCTCTCTCTCTCCCTTTGCCCCTCTCCCTGTTCATGCCCTCTCTCTCTTTCTAAAGTAAATAAATAAATAAAATATTCTCAAAAGTTTTAAGGCAAACAGTTTTCTTGCTTTATATATTAAAAATAGAATCATGTTGTGAAAAATTGGTAAATACACTTGCCCAAACTTGATTGTTCTGTACTGTTTCAAGATAAAACTAGGGGCCTGTGTATAAGAAGGCTTTGGGAACCATGCCAGCTCTGTTTCAACACTTAGGACATGTGGGGTTAAAAGGAGGAAAGGTAAATAGTCTAAGGAAGCCTGACTAGATACTATGTATTTTAGAATAAAAATACATACAGTTCTGCAGAGCTGAAGCTCTTCTGTTTTAAAAGAAAAGGCAAGAAACCTTTAGAGAAGATATATGTTTTGACAAATGCCTAAAATGGTCTCACCCTGAGGTAAACAAGGATGCTTTGGTTGCTCAGTACTCCCCCATGAAGCTCACAGGAAAATGAGTAATGTTAACACCTGAAGGTGTCTACCTGGGAGAGGCAAGCCCACCCCCAAGGAAGCTTTAAGGTTTTTCACAAAACAAACACATCCACCAAGTCCTCTCCAGTGAGAAGGAGTGCATCACACTTGCATCGTGAATGGCTAAAGTTACACAGTGATCTGAAAAGGTCTCAGACTTTCAGCCCTCATCATCTGAAAGGGAATACTGTTTAGAATCTGCCTCCCCTTTCTGATCCCCTAGACTCTGACATGGAGATTTATCACTAACTTTCACACACTTACTAATCCCTTGGATGCAGAAATCATAACACATGTCATTGAACTCTTCTTGGACACATTTTAACTGCTTCACCACACTTGAGTACCCAAGCATAAGGAAATGCCCAAGCCAAGAAAATGGGAAAATTAACTGAGTAAAAATTAACTAGCATGAGAGAGATGACACGGAGCTGAGTGACAGCTGGGTGAGGAGGTGAGAGAGGCAAAGACAGAGAACAGGGCAAAATTGAGGCTAAAAAAGTGAACTGTAAGAGTTCCAGCAGCAAGTTGGAGAAGACAATGAACTACTGGAAAGGAAAATAATACTGGAGATAGTAAGACATAGATCATAATTAGGAGTGATATTAGTTATATGATTTAATTTTTATTTGAACTCATTGATATATGAATGTATCTTTCTCCAGGTATTTATTTGACTTTTCCTAGATTCTACTTCTTTAGCTCTACGTGTTGGAAAGATGATTCATTTGCATCCTCTTTTCAAGGCACTGTGCTTGGCACCATGATTGAGACACGAGATCTGTTCTCACAGAGTTGACAGTCATGGAGCATATTGCCTAATGCAGAACTTACGCTATTCTTAGAGCCATTTTCACAGCAATACAGTTTAATACACGGCTAACCCCAAATGACTGCAATATTCATTGGATTCATCATAGAACACACTGCAAATATGTCAATGTCATGGTCAATTGTTATTTTGCATCTTGTATGTGACTTTTCTTCCCACTTCCCAGCCTGTTCTAAAGGAGTGAGTGGTAGTGTTTACCCTCTTGCTTAAGCTCAACACTTGAATTCATTCTTTTCACTTCCTTCACAAATCCAGTCCACCAAGCTCTGCCATTTCAATCTCCAAATACACTTCTTAGAGTTACTCTATAGCCAGTGGCAATATTTGCGTGCAAATCATCGAGTTTTGTTACCTTTGCCCTGGACTGCTTTTATTTTTCTATTTAAAATTCACTTAATATACAACAACCACAGTTATATATTCAAAATATGAATTGGGTCCTACCAATTCCATGTCTAAAAATCTTCTCATTGCCATGCAGTGTCATTAAGGAATAAACACCAAAATGTTAGCCATGTTCACAAAGACATTCATGAGTTAGTCCTGCCAAGCTCTCTGAACTCTGATCACTGTAGCTCATTCTGCTGCAACCAGTGCATTTGTCCCATCCCTTGGGATACTTTTATGTATTATCTTTTTCTTCTAGAGGATTGTATCAAGCTATCATTCTTTTTTTTTTTTTTTCTTTTTTTCCTATTTGCTTCTCTTTATCTTTCAAATTTCAGCACAAAACCTCATCCACGTCTGGTGTTCTAGAAAACCATCACAGAATATGTCTACTACCTCAAGGAAGAAGAAAAAGTGGGCAGAGAAAGCATGATGAAAGGCCAACTTACTTGTGCTTGAGAAAGAGACTCCCACAAGCAAAACTCCATTTATGAATGTGGCCATAAGAAAGATATGAACATAATTGTGAATTCCAACCTGGATAGTAGCCAGATAACTGTTGAAGTAGTTATTAGTTGTATGACCATCTTAATATCTAGTGAATTAAAATAGCATTTATTAAGTTCATAGGTCTAGGATCATAGTCAGATAACTGTTGAAGTAGTTATTAGTTGTATGACCAATTAGTATCTAGTGAATTAAAATAACAATCATTTATTAAGCTCATAGGTCTAAGGGTTGGAAATCTGAACCGAGCTTAAGTAGGTGGTTCTTCTGGTCTGTGCTAAATTTGGTCACCTCAGCTTGGCTTGTGCATGTGTCTAGAGTCAGGGTCCTGTTACCAAGAGCTTGGTGATCTAGGACAGCCTTCTCTGGGACACCTTGCCTCCCCTCTATACCGTATCTCTCCTCCCAGGAGGCTTGGCTGGGGCTTGTTCACAGGGAAGCTCAGCAAGCTGTCAAGAAAATAAGCAGAGTATTTAAGGCCTCTTGAAACCTAGGCTTGGAATTAGTATGCTATCACTTCTGATGAGTTCTGGCTGTCAGAGGAAGTCACAAGGCCAATCCAGAATCAAGGATTGGGGAAATTGACTTTACTTAGTAGAAGAACTCCAAAGTCACGTTGCAATGATGCATGAGTATAAGGAAGGGAGTAACTGTGGTCATGTTCTGTAACTTGATGCAAAATTAGAAGAAAAAAATGTAAAGAGAAATAGGATGTTGTTCACTCAACTCTCACATCCTCTAATGTTCACGACTTTTGGTTAGAACTTTTCTGGTTGTAATTAAGAAGTTTGAATTAACTTATATAACTTAAAATGATCCTTACTTTAGTAGTATCTTACTTAGGAAGGAGCATTATACAGTCCAGGGACAAGATGTAACTGTTTTCTTCTGATTATTTTATGGATTTTTATAGGAATAAATATTGCTATTTCAGTAAGTGCTTTACTTTGTAATCTCTAGTGCATTTTTATAGGTATTACCTGCTGGTAGTATTATAATTTTTCAAATACATATTCCCTACCATTGACTTAATGGATATGAGGTCTTAGTTTGTAAGTATAATTGCCACAATTACTTAAAAAAAGTTTTTTTTTTGAAAGAGCGGCTAGCTCTTCCATGACTACTTCACTCATATATTTTTATTTCAACTCAACTATTTCCTGGACTATGGATTCATGTAAAATTTTCAAGTAATGAATACTATAATTCCTTAGTGCTTGCATGTATACAGACAGTATTCTGCTCCTTTTAACTTGACGATATCCTAGCTAGGTAGAGAATTTTAGACACAACCATTTGCCTTAAAACGCTAAAAAGATTTTCCATTATCTTCTGGCATCTAGTGTTAGTAGAACTCTGGGGCCAGTCTCAATTTCCCCCAGCTTTAGAGACTGTATTTTTTTATACCTAAGCACCTATAAGATACAATCATTTTTCTAGAAGCTTAGGTCTCTTTAAGTATTAGAAATTCCGTTCTACTGGAAGAATGAACAATAAAGTCTGTGCTCATGACTTCTTTTTTTAATATACAAAGTAAACATCCTAGTTCATGATGAATTGTCATGCATCCTCCCCTACAGGAATAGTTATTGTACACCATGTTTGTTTAACTTACATTTAATTTTTTATTACTTTCTTTTCCTTATTTATTCCTTTGTGTTCCACACTTGTATTTATTCATTTTCATGCTTTTTTCTATTTATTGATTCATTTTTTCAGAAAGCATTGATTTTATATATTCCTTTTCATAAAGCGTTTTACATTTCTGAAATAATTTTACTCTTTTTTTCCCATTTCATCTCTTCAATGTCCTATGGTTTTAGATTATTTTTTCATAATGTTTACATTTCAAAATAAATTCTTTTTTTTTTTTTACTTAAATTCCAACTCTAACTCCTACTCAAATTTTATATTTGCTACATTCTTCAGTTGGGTTTATTAGAGACATTTAACTAGTGTTAGTATACCTTTTCACTACCCACATTACAGGAACAAAAGCCCAATATTTTTTTTTTCTAAATGTCCTTAAAACTCCTCAGCCATTAACAAGCAAAGAACTCTGCTAAATGAAATAAGTCAGAGAAGACAAATACCATGATTTCACTTACATGTGGAATTTCAGAAACAAAACAAATGAACAAAGAAAAAAGAGACAAACAAGAAACAGACTCTTAAACACAGAGAACAAACTAGTAGTTTCCAGAGGGGAGGTGGGTAAGGGGGTAGGTGAAGTAGACAAAGGGGATTGAGTATACTTATCTTGGTGAGTAGTGAGTAAGGTATAGAATTGTCGAATCATATGGTACACATACCAATGTTAATTATACTTTAATTTTCAAAAAGTAAAAAATTTTTAAAAACTTTAATAAAAAGGACTGTTGTGTCCCAGACCCACCAAGGAGGATTAAGTTGAAGGCACATGGAGCAAAATATAAAATACAAAGAGAGAATGGTGAATGTGGAGTGTTCAAAACAACTGAAATGATAATGCTGGAGTGATGGAGATTGAGAAGACACCAAATAAAATGTCCTTATATATAGTAGAAAACCTCTGTCCTACCTTATACATCATCCTAGGTGGGGAATTGCAAGAAGAATCCTCTAGACCAAGGCTACTGAAAATGCAGTCTATGCAGCTGCAGTGCTGGTGTTACTTGGGAGATTGTTAGAAATGCAAAGTCAGAAATGCAAAGTATCCTGTCTCATCTTATTGATTTTGAATCTTTGGCACTGACTGGGTCCCGGGAACCTGTGTCTCAATAAGCCTTCACGTAGTAGGTTTGGATGCTAATTTGAAAAGAGGATACACCTTGTGCAAAATGGAAGGATGTCAATGCATTTACAAGAAGGATGCATCTGAGACTTCTGTAACACAGTTGCAGTATGTGGATGGACCACCAAGGGAGTATTTGAGTTCTCCCAGTGTAGTGTCTAGACATGCAGAGCACAGTTATTCCATCTGCATGCTAAAGGAGCAACTAAGAGGATGTCAATCTCATACAGACCAAGAGCTAAACTCACTCAATGGTTTCCTGGCTTCATGTTAAGAATTGAAAATTTTTAAGATTTATTTATTTATTCATGAGAGACAAAGACTGAGAGAGAGAGACAGAGACATAGGCAGAGGGAGAAGCAGGCTCCTCGCAGGGAGCCTGATGCGGGACTCGATCCTGCATCCCAGGATCATGACCTGAGTGGAAGGCAGGCGCTCAACCACTGAGTCACACAGGCGTCCCAAGAATTGAAATTTTTAATATGTCCATGAACTTGGAGGCTGGGCCCAATAATATCAATACTGAATCAAACAATTTTCTGATTTAGGGAAAATTTTCAAATATATTGTTTAAGAATACTAAATATTATTATGTAAAGTCCATATAGAATACACAACTATATTGCATTTTTTCCATGAGTATGTTTTCCTTGGTTAAAGGCAAGCTTATCCAGTCCTACTATAAACTTAAAAAGATCATATGACTTCTCCTTTGACGATTATTTCTTTATATCTGAGCACTGCTTAGCAGTACTTTTTGGACTTGATCAGGCCCCCCCATTAAAAACACACTGCCTGTGTGAGGTTGAGGTATGAGCAGACAGGAGGAGGAGAGGTTGGCCACAAAGCAAACTGCAAACAAGTCTGCGGCTGGGTAAGTCAGATGAACTGAAAAAACATTTCTTCCAAAAGTCCTAGGAGCATTTTGTTTATTAGGACTCCCTATTTGTCAAGGCCCTTAGGCCTACACTTAATGATGATCTGAGACAATACACGTTTTTTTTTTTTTTTGTCTTTAGTATCTCTAGACAATGCATTCACACAGACCTCTTTGAATGGTGTCTGCTCTATTCTAAGTAATAACCATCCAACTCAAATATCTAATCTAGTAGTTTCCAAACTTCATTTCATTTCAGTCCTCTCCAAGATCTCCAGGATCTTCAAGATCTGGTTAAAGGGTACTCCCCCCATCCGGGGGCTGCTGAGGATTGAAAAAAAAAAAAAGAAAATTGATGTCTCATAGTTTCTTCCACTCATCAAATTGGTGTATGTCTAATTGCATATGTTATGTAAAATGGCACTTTTTAAAGGTTCTGTTTAAGTTTTCTTTGGATGTTGAATAAGTTTCTGCTTATTAAATAATTTCAAAGTTTGAGTAGCACTCAGATGTATAATAATACTCATGGAAATATGTTAACAAATGAAAGAGCGTTAATGGTGAATTCCAAAAAAGCACTTAACATTTGCTGGGGGTTCTCTGGGGTAATATCTCAACCAATGTTATTCTAGCAAAGGGGGATTGAAGTAAGCTTGATAGACTGCTCTGGGACATTTATAGACCAATGATAACTATATAATCACACTCACTAGGAAAGGGCTTAGACTTTGCCAGTAATATAAAAGATAGGTCATAGAAAGACTAGATATATGGTGGGGATAAAGAAACATCTTTACCCTTTCACATTGTATTCCTTATTTCCTATATTATACAGCTTATTTTCTCTAAGACATTTAAAAATGCATGCCAGTCACAAAGAAATACTAGTTTTCATTTCAGCATAAAATTTCACTAATATAGATATTTACATGTCTTCTTATATATTAACTTTTCCAAATGTATAAGTGGCTTTTTTAGATTTAACTGAATATCCTTTGAAATGTACTTGTTTCAACTCATGATATTTATTTTTTTCTAATGTTGATTTTTTAATGTATAAAGTAGGGAGAGTGCAGCTAGAACAATTCTCCTTGTTTATGAAAATGAGAGAAATAAATACTCCTATGTAGATAAACGAACACACCAAGAAAGCAACCTCTGTTGTTTGACAACCAGATGCTGATAGTTGGGGGGAAAAAAGTTGGCTTCAGAACTTACCAACAGACTTAGAGAGATATTTTATGCTTATTTATTATGATTCTATTTCTTGTCAAGTGTTTGCTTGTATCTAGAAAATGGTATTGTTATAGATTAATGTTTAGCTGTTTCACAAAAATTGAAGTCATTCCCAAGAGTGTTAAATTGTCAAGGATTGTTCTGTTGTTGATTAGTATTTTAAAAGACGAAGTCACATGTGAGAGCTCTGGGTATTCTGTAGGTATAGCCCTGATGAAAACTCTCTTCAGCAGCACCACATTGTATTGATTATTAAAAGCAACAATGTTTTGATGGCGGCAGCAGTTACTCAGCCTTGGCAACAGGGAATGGAAGAAAGTTCTTTCTCTACGTAAATACTGCTCTCATTTAAACATAGCTGCAGGCTCTTGCACTTTGAATCACCTCACAACAAATTTTAAACATAATGCAGAATAGTAGAGAAGGGAGTGATTAGACTTAGAATAATCGAGTCAGAACTGCCTCAGAGTAGACTTTTTAAAATTATAGGATGGGAGACAACAGGCTTCATTAAAAATGTAAAAATTTCTAGTCTGTAAGTAACTGATTGAAAAAGTAAATATTTTTCCACATCAGATGAAAATGTGCATAAAGATTTGGGAGATCTGTGATGTGTTAGATATATATGTATATATGTATATATATATATGCAAACTATATGCAAACTCAGAGACATATAATATATATCAATATTAGTGTATATTAATATATCATATATAAGTATATATATCATAGTATATATATCATACATAAGTATATATACTGTATATATATAAATAACCTCCTCTGCTTCGACATATTCTTGAATATTCATTTTATGTATTTATAACATATATATTGAAAATCCAAAATTTTATTTTCCTTGAAATGATTAATATTCTGTTTTCTCCAAATATGACTCTGTTAAGAAATTATTATATAATTATTATATAATGCATAAGTGTGAGCATAGAAGTCTTTTTACCATGAAGTATCTCAGAATGCTCACTACCTTTTTGCTCTGTTTTCAATTTGAATTTTCCCCGAGGTCACTGCTTTTCCAGCAGCCTTTCCAAGTGTGTGCATGTTTTTCTCCCCCACACACCTTGGCTTGACCTTGAATGTGCGGCTTCCTTGTTCCCTATTACTCCTTCTAGAGCATTCTCCCTCTCTCCTTTAAATCCCTTAGCTTTGCTACTCATACCAAGAGATAACCCCTTCTTGTTTGAAATCATCTCTTTGCTCACTAGATATCTCTAGTAGTCTTAATTCTTGATGATTTCAATAAACATTTGTGTGAGGTTTCCATTTCCTGGCATGTAAGTTATTTGGCCCCAGTCATTCTTAACCAGTCATTTCCATAACTGTACCCTCCATTTATTGCCATTAATTTTAGAACAATTACAATCCCAACTACCAAAATCTTCCTCAAATAGCACTTACATGGAATAGGATTGAAGAATATGTCACAAGCTCTCAAAGTCAAAATTACACCCACTTACTTTTCTCCTGTTACTGTTAATTGCAAGCACCCCTGTAAAAACTAATCCTTCCACGTATGTATTCTGGGTTTCCCCTCATATTACCAAGGACAATCTTAGTGATTATCATCCTTTTCTCCATCTTTAGATATCTTTCCCTTAAGCCAACACACATCTTATGTGTTTCTCATACACAAATAATAACAAGAATTTCAGTCTCCTCTTTTGCTTACAACAATCATATTTCCTCCATATTTGAGCCATGTCTTTTTTATGTCCTTTTTAATAAAGGCTATAGTTGCCACCAATTCTTGAGATTTTTTTTAGGTTCTTGCCAGGAAAATACATTTGATTCTTGGTTTTCCATTTCTCTTCACCATATGTTTGGGATTGTGTTAAATGATTTACCAGTTATCCACTGTTTACCTCTTCCTAAAACTCTGTTGCTGTTTTTTTCCTCTCTGTCTCTGCCTTGATAAATTCATCTCTTAAAAGAGCAACAACAATAAGAAGAAAAACAAAATTAGCTTTTATTGGAGTATCTGAAAAGAATCAAATTAAATGTATGCATTCAATCCACACCTTAACAGAGAATTGCAATGGTCATTTCAACAGTCTGATGGCTAAGAATATGAGGAACCCACGTTTAAGACCTAAAAATCACCTTTCTCTACTATGTATTCACTGCAGTTCTCTGATTAATTATTTCTTAATGCTATATAATTAAATATTAACATATTGATTTAAGGAATTCACATAATGGTTTGCATGGTAAAATGATTTACTTTATTCATTAGGTTAATATAATTTCACAGTGTTATTCAATGTTTCATTAAAGACTGAATTTAAATGTTGAGAAAACAAATTGGAAGAAACTATCTTGTGACACAGGTAAATTTTAAGTGACAATGTATTGTTCATTTTAAAAGCTAGAGGTGATTGTTAGACAAAGTGGGTATTTATTGGTGACATAGAAAGAACTGAATAACTATTTTTTACTAGATAAATTAGGGAATAAATTAATATGTTCTATTTGATGACATATTTTTATTGTTCATGATTTTAATTAGTATGCATAAAATAAGTAATATTAATTATGTAACAAATTTTTCATGTAACTTTTCTTACATTCATTAAGCACACTTTATATACGAGAAAATCAAGGCTTATGTAACTCACAAAACTTGGCTAATATTTTAACTTACTGGAAAACCTGGAATTCAAGCACAAACTTACCTAACTCCAAATCCTGTTCACACCAAGTGTCCTATTTTGTCTTGAAAATATGATCCAAATGTAGAATATGTTTGGTGGCCAGTAAGGATACAGGTTTCCATCAAATGAGCCATTCCATAGCACTAATATTGGGCCTTTAATGGGTAAATTGATTGGCTGATCTAATTTATTTCAGCATGAAATATTCTTCATTAAAAATGCAGTTGAATGTTTACATTTAATTACAATTTCATACTGAGTGGAAAATTAATTTTCAACCTATCAAAAGATTTACATAATACCTGCTACATACAGAGCACATAAAAACACAATATCTATTTTGTTAAGAAAGACACAGTATTGTCCAAAACAGATAGTATGCCTGCACAGAGCTTATAACCTAAACTAGAAAGACAGAATAATAAACAAAAAGTTAATTAAATAATGTCAGAGTGGAAATGTTGTAAAGGATATATATATAATGTGTTACTGAAAATGTGACAGGAGAACTCACCTTGATTAGGGTTAGAGATGCTTCCCTGAAAGTTATAGCAAGCAGAGTTCAGAACAAGAAGTTGAAGATACATAAGGGATTGGTAGAAGTGTGAGGAACAGGGAGCATGACATGACAAGTACAGGAGGATGGACTAAATAACCAGCAAAGGAATATAGGTACAGAGCCATTCCAGAAATGTCCCACTCCCCTGTTAACCCTTTGTTCCCTGCCTGGAGAAGCAAAGGGGGTAGGATTTAATCTGGTCATTGAGATTGGTCTCATCTTGATAAGATTTCCATTGAGGCTACCCCTCTGTAGGTGTAAGAAAATAATTTGACTTCCCAAATCATTGCCATAAAAAAGCAGTCTACTTGGGCCCTTTTACAATTGATTTCTAGGCAGTTTTCTTTGACCTAGGAGATGAAGTTACAGTCAACATGAACTGTCTATTCAATCCATAAAAATTCCTCCTGCACTCTCTATTTTCCAATAGAGTATTTATCTTCAGGGGTAAAAGACAAAATAATTTTTAATAAAGGACATTTAATAATAAGATCAAAAACAAAAATTAAGAGAAAAATATTTAACACTATAGTCATGGAGAGGCATTATCACTCTAACAAAGTGGGGATGTTGGGAATTTGAATGTCCTTATAAAAACACACTGTAAGACACTTGAATCACGGGTGGACTTATTTCATATGCTGAAACATTTCTACATAATACATATTATAAATAAACCCACCCAGTGACAGTAAACTCCAGGAGTGAAGACCAGCAACTGTGTACTACCAAACCTTTCAGTAATTCTGATCCATAGTAAATGTTAGGATCCATCACATTCTCTAAGTTGACTACATAGCTTGGCTTTACTCCAGGGCCACAGTTTTCATTTCTCTTTCTTCCTTCCTAAACTGCTTACGAATTTACCCTAAGAAACCTTGCAGAGAGGTGCCTGGATGGCTCAGTCAGTTGAGCATCTGCCTCCAGTTCAGGTCATGGTATCAGGGTCCTGGGATCCAGCCCCTGCATCAGACTCCCTCTCAGCTCAGTCTGCTTCCTTCACTCGCTCTCCCTCTGCTGCCCCCCCTGCTTGTGCGCGCTCTTTCTCTCTCTCAAATGAATGAATAAAATCTTTAAAAAAAGAAAGAAAGAAACTTTGTGGTTAACAACAAAAATATTTTTGTACTAGAAATTTCTAAGTAGCAACTCTGAATCAGCAAATACTCCTTAGATAGTCATCACTTGCTGATGTGTGTCTCTATTTCAATTGTAAATCATTTGCCTAACTGGGGATGTTTTCCTATGTGAGCAGTACCGTAAAGAATCGTATGCTTTCCAAACTAGGTCACCAGAATGTTGCTTCACCAGTGTTAAATGATACACATTTTTTTAAATGAAATGCAGTGAAAAAGAATGTTACAATAAAAATGCAGATCATGTTTGAGTATTAGAAATATGCTTTTAGTATTATAAATTACAGCTTAACGAAGATCAAAGTTATTTAGATTATAAAGAGATAAATAAAAAAAAAAGGCTGATTTCAAATGTGATGTGATCCATCAAGGATTTTACTAGTTGGTTACTTTATTAAATCTAATTTCACTTCAAAATACATACTTCTTTTGTAAATGCAGATATGTCTTTAGCACTTTTTAAATACTTAGTCATAATTTGGAAGATAGAAAGTACAAATGAGATCGTTGTGTGAAATAGGATAAGTTTGGGAAGAAGGGTGGCATTTGAACATAACTTTTATGAGTTAAAGTTTGAAAAAACTCAAGGTAAGATGGGGCAGGAAATGAGAGATAATATAGATCATCTGAAAATGAAGAAAAGAAATCGTAAGTAAATATTAATTCAGAAAACTATCTGCACTACCCATTCGGAGCTGCTAAACGCTTGCTGATTATCCTGCAGGGTAGATCAGCTGGAGGGAGAAAATGTGGAGAGAATCGTCAGCCTGGTTGAGCCAAAGAAAAGAGAGGCAAACAGCCGAATTTGTATGCAGGAGATATTTTTAATCTGGGTGTTCTTAACTCTGGCTGAACCTATATTTAGTAGACATATCAGAGGATAAGCATCTTTTTATGCTAAGAAGTTGTTTTCATTTCTTTAAGATGATTATCTTCAGTTCAGCAGTAGATAAAGTACATTATACCTGCTTTTGGCATTGATAACCTGAAGAATTGGATGAATCCTAATAGTGAGGAAATTTTACTTAACTGCAAATTATGCATGAATTATCATCCAAAATTGCTTACTCCGCTTTTAGGGATAAAAATTAGTCTCTACAAAGCCAGTACCATTTTTTTTTCTATCATCATATGCAGACATTGCCGTTATCGTTCATAATGGCTCTTTAAAATTCCATAATGCTATGATAATTCTTGAATTATCAACTCAAAAGTGACTAGATTTATAATAAAATATTGATATGACTTCAACCATATCCACCTACTTAGGGGCATTCAATACAATATTGGGTAGCTTTCTCTCCACACAGTTGGTATTTCATATTCAGACTCAGGCAAGTTCTAAGACAGTGCTAATTATTAGACTATATTATTCCTTGGGTGGGCTATTTCAAATGAAAATTCACCTTTGTAGTGAAATCAATTCATTCAGTTTTTTAATACTTATTAAATGCCATATTCTAGTCTGTTAATCAATGATAAATGTAACAAAATTCTAAATTCTCTCTTCTTGGATGTTGTAGTCTAAATAATTTCCAAAATAGACTAATATCTAAACAGAAATCATATCTAGCTTTTAAAAGAATGCTATTTTTTAGAGAATTAATTTAGATAAACAAAAATATAATGAGTATTTTTTCATGTATCTGTTAGCCATCTGGACGGTTCTTTGGTAAAAATGTCTATTCGTGTCTTCTGCCCATTTCTTAACTGGATCATTTTTTTGGGGAGTGTTTACTCTGATAAGTTCTCTATAGATTTTGGATACAAACCCTTTATCAGATAGGCCATTTGCAAATATCTTCTTCCATTCTGTAGGTTGCCTTTAGTTTTGTTGATTATTTCCTTCACTGTGCAAAAGATTTTTGTCTTGATCAAGTCCCAATAGTTCCTTTTTGCTCTTGTTTCACTGGTGTCTGTAGTCCTGTCTACTAAGAAGTTATCATGGCCAAGGTCAAAGGAGTTGTTGCCTGTCTTCTCTAGGATTTTGATGGTTTCCTGTCTCATATGTAGATCTTTTACCCATTTTGAATTTATTTTTGTGTATAATCTAAGTGGTCCAGGTTCTTTCTTCTTCATGTTGCTGTCCAGTTTTCCCAACACCATGAAATTAGAAATGTATGTGCATAAATATACTTTACTCGAGGGGAATGAAGAATCATTTTAAGTTACATGCCAGTTTGGACAGGTTTATCTTTTTTGTAATTTAGAGGAGGAATATCATATTCTGTAGAAATGAATTAACAGTAGAAGTTCCTAAGGAAAAATCATGCTCATTTGACATCTTAAACATTAAATAGAAGGAAGGGACCCATTAAATGGTTTTAAGAAATTCTTCTTAATGGAAGCTTATTTTCTAAAGACTTTATCTAAAGTGGAGTTAAGCAAATGATCAAGGAGTCTAGCTCTTTTTATCCAGGGCAGCAAACATCTCTTCTGTGCTTAATAAGTAAGTATATGACAGCTGTGGCAGGAGCTCATTACAGCTACATTGCTGCTAGGAACTTCAATTATTACTGTCACTGTACTTTATATTCAAAAGGACATTTTGATTCATGTTGCTCTAAACATTTTTTCCCTCACTATAGAAATGGGTTTAGTGAATAATTCCATTCTGTTTCCAGTGAAAAGCATTAGCTTCGAAATGCACAGATAAATACTATGAAATGTCAATATGATTAACAATCTGGAGCATAAAAATTGCTTTACTGAAATTTTTTTTTTCTAAAATTATATGTTTAATTCAACATCCCCCCCCCAAAAAAAAGTATTGAGTGGTTACTACGTACAAGTCAAATTTATTACTTATAGGCACTGTGGATGGACGGATGCATAGCAATATATTACCTGTCCCAAAAGAATTTATATCCATTAAAGAGATAAAATACATACCTAAGTATCTGCAATATGAGGTAGAAACTGAAAATGAGGTGTGTTTTGGATTGAATATATAAAGTTCTTTGTGACCTCACAAAACAACTACTCCCTAAAGTAACACCACAGTCTGGGGGCGGGGGGGTGGTTCCAGAGGTAGGTAGAAGGGACAAAGCCAAGAACCTGAATTTTAGTATTATTGGCTAAGCCTCAAGGACAAATTCATTTCTGCTTTGTGATCATAATGAATATAATTGGACCAGGTCAGATGCCAAGGACTTCTGTTTCTCTTTCGATAAAAGTCCAAAAGTAAAGGAAAAGCAAGTTCTTTCTGGAGCAGTAGTTCTCAATCCTTAATACTCATCACAATTTCTAGAGGGTGTACTAAAATACAGATTTCTGGGCATGAGAATTTGCTTTCTTACTAATGTTCTAGGTGATGCTCATGGTCCACGTACCAGACAGGGCACAGTTCTCTAAGGGCTCATTGTGGAATTGGTTCTCTGAATCTTAAACATCAAATTCAATTGAAATAAAGAAAAGGAGAACATGCCCTTGGCCTTCAGATCCACATGAAGCAAGCCATACCCTATATTCCTTTCCTAGGCTTCAGAAATATCAAACATACTATTTTGATGTGCTCTACCCATAACAGAACATCTCACATTGAAATTAGAGTGACGATGGTTTGTGCGTATGTGTCTGGGTTAGGAGCTTGGTGTTGGAAGCAAAGAGCTTTCAATGGCCTTGAGCTCTTCATAGCATATAAAATACATATCTACTATCAAGGTGAAAGCAGATGATAACTCTACTTATAATTTTTTATTTATAGTGTACAGGATTGAATAGTGTGCCCAAGAATCCATGTCCACTCAAAACCTGTGAATGTGACATTTGGAAATAGGGTCTTTGCCAATGTAATCAAGGTAAGATGAGATCTGTGATATTTGCGATATTGTGATTTATAGGAAATATTTGTTTGATTTTCGTTCATGGTTTCTGTCTCCCAATTCCCCCAAACCCTTGAAATTTCCCAAGTGCAGACAGAGACACAAGTGTCTTGTTAGGTTAATAACGTGTCCTTTGGAGAGCATCTAAGGTGATCTAATCCCAGCCAGCCATGTGATTAGAGAGCTGGAACTTTCACTCCTACCCCCAGACCTCTGGGGCTGGAGGACATTGTCATGTTTATATAATGAAGCTTTCATAAAAATCCAGAAGGATGGGATCTGGAGAACTTTTGAGTTAGTAAACATATGGACATATGGGGAGAGCTGTGTGTTCAGGGGGGACATGAAAGCTCTTCACCCTTTCCTACATATCTTGTCTATGTATTTCTTCCACCAGGCTTCTGCTTTTATAATAAACTACTGATCTCATAAGTAAAATGTTTTTCTGAATCCTGTGAGCCACTCTAGCAGATTAATTGAACCAAAGAAGGGGGTTGTGGGAACCTGAGAATTATAGCCAGTTGGTCAGAAGCACAGGTAACAACAGCCAGGGCTTGCAACTGGCACCTGAAGTCAAGGAAAGGCATGGGGTCAGTGGATTAGAAAGACAAGGAATAACCTGGGCATCTGAATTGGCACTTCAGATTGGCATCTGAAGTGGAGGCTCAGGCGAGTCTTGCAGGACTGAATCCTGAACCTATGGAATCTGATGCTATCTCCGGGTGGATGGTGTCAGAAGTGCTGGTGTCTGGGGGTGCCTGGGAGGCTCCTTAGTTAAGCATCTGACTCTTGATTTCAGCTCAGGTCATGATTTCAGGATTCTGGGAACAAGCCCCCCATTAGACTCTGATCAGTGATGAGTCAGCTTGAGATTCTTTCTCTCTCTCTCTCCCCCTCCCACCATACACACATAGGCTCTCTCTCTCTCAAATCAATAAATCTAAAAAGTAGAAAGAAGAAGAAGGAAGAGGAGGAGGAGAAATGCAGGTGTCAGAGAATTATTTGTTGGTGTGGAAGACCCCTTTCCCCAAAATTGGAACTGGTCTCAGAACCAGTTTTTTTATTTCTTTTTTCTTTCTTTCTTTCTTTCTTTCTTTCTTTCTTTCTTTCTTTCTTTCTTTCTTTCTTTCTTTCTTTTCTTTCTTTCTTTCTTTCTTTTTTCTTTCTTTCTTTCTTTCTTTCTTTCTTTCTTTCTCTTTCTTTCTTTCTTTCTTTTTTTCTTTCTTTCTTTGTTTCTTTCTTTCTTTCTTCTTCCTTTTTCTTTCTATCTTTCTAAGGTTTTATTTATTTATTCATGAAAGACAAAGAGAGAGGGAGGCAGAGGGAGAAGCAGGCTCCCTGCAGGAAGCCCACGATGCAGGACTCTATCCCCCACCCCCACCCCCCACCCCACACTGGAGTCATGCCCTAAGCCCAAGGCAGAGGCCCAACAACTGAGCCACCCAGGGGACCCTCAGAACCAGTTTATACTTGGTTGGCATGAGGTCCAAATCCAAGAACACTGATATCTTCATATGAAGAGAAGAGATACAGAGACACAGTGTAAAGAGTCCAGCAACACCAGAGGCAGAGATCAGAATGAGGTAAGTCTAAGCCAGAGAATGCCAAGGATTATAGGCAACTACCAGAAGCTGAAAGAGGCAAAGAACTAATTGTCCCTTATGGCCTCTTCGGGGAACAGATTCTGCAGACACTGTGATTTCTGTGTAGGGTAACTCTTCCCCTGCCTTACCCCACCCCCAGCCCATCTGAAATGATTCTGCACAAATCCACAATTTTAGCAAATTAATCCATTCTTTTCCTTACATACAATGTGGTTCTCTACTAGTTTACACCTTGTTGTCCAAGACCCAAGTGAAATTGAATTTTGAAAAGAAAATGTCGGCAGAGTGAATACAATAAGCTATTTTGTCATATCTTAAATAAATTTATTTTTCTTATGTATCTTTATACTCCATACATTCTTACTCCACAGATTAAATAAATATCTTATTCCAACTTAACTTTCTGTTTTATCATTTCTAACAAGAGAATTTGGATGAGTAGGAGAGAAAGGCAGGTCTCATGCCTTAAGCATCTAACAAAATGCCCTCGGCTAATACTTGCTTATTCATATGTATTACGTACTTCTTGAAAGTTCTCATCCTTCACCTAAACATTTGCCCTTTAAATATTTTTTTTTCAAACTTAGCTTATGTGTAGTTGGCTCTAAAGGGGAAAAAATGATATTTTACTGGGAAAAAATTAATTGCACTTAGGCAGACTCAAAAAGCTGATTTAATGTGAATGATATTTTCCATATGCTGACTTTAAAGGAACCCTCAAGGTTACAGTATTACATTCCCCCCAGATTGTCAGATCTCACTGTTAAAGCTCACAGAGTCCAAATAGAAAAGATATCCTTGTTACAAAGAGTCACAAGCACTTCGGGAAGGAGTCAGTCCAGGGAATGCAAACATTCACAAAAGGGACTAAGTGCCGGAAACATACAAAATACAGTGTCAGAGAAAACATGAGGGTTATGGACAGCCAAAATCAATCTTTTCAAGCAAAAAAAAAAAGTCTTTCAAAAAAGACTTATATTCTGTGTGACCATAATTGTAGGCCTGAATAGAATGTTCTTTCGATTTTGGGGCTGCAATCATTCACTGAAGCATGTATTGATTGAAAAAGCCTCGTGAGAATTCTGATTACCCTAACATTTTTAACTTGAAGTGAAAGGGGCAGCTTTTTTATTCCATTTTATGCAAAATTACAGTAATTGCTGTCTGACCTTTTTGATATGGACTGTTAAGCATTACACTGCTGGATCTTTTCACAGAATCAATTATTTTAATTATGACTATCTGACAAGAAGAATCCAGGACATAAACAAGAAAAGAATATTTAAATAAATGGAAAACAGATTTTTTTTGGCACATAATACAAAGTGCTGTTAATTATAAACTTGACCATTGTAAGCTTTTAGCACTTATTTTTTTTTTTAGCACTTATGTTTTAAATTTAATTTTTATTTCCAAATTACTCTTTCATAAACAAAGACAATTTATGTAATGAATACACTGAACGATAACGTAAACTCTCTCAAAGAAAAGCCAGGGACTAAGAAAAATATAAGCAGTAATGAAAATCTAAATATGAAACTTAACAATACCATAGAGATATCAATGTGTTTTGGAGTGGTAAACTAAAAAGATAATGAAACATTTTCAAGGAATATGTCCTGTACACCAATATAAACCCATGTCTAAAATCTATCTGAAAAAAAATAAAGATATGGCAATAAAAACTCTGAGGTTTTTATGCATTTGTATTTTATATATATTTTTAAGCTCTAATATAATAAAAATATTATTAGATGAGTTTTTATTTTTAACTGATAGGAATGACTAGAAGCTATTTCTCACATGGCCAAACCATTGCCCCCCCCCCCCCCAATAAAAAAGAAAGAAAGAAAAGAAAAGAAAAGGAAAAACCTGTGAGTTCCTTTGACAGAGTTACTGTAGTATAACCAATTCAATATTCTTAATCTACGTCTCTTCATATTTATGTTTAAATCCATCATCTGCAAAACTAACTTGGACACATACAGACAATTCAAACAGGTTTCATTTTTTTTTTTTTAGTGGTCCTGATTCTAGATAAATACTGAAATGATTTACAAAAGAATTGTGCTTGCTGACAAATAAACAAAATATGTACAGATGGGGGGGCAGGAAATAATTTTGTTTTTTTTCAAAGTGATATTCATTAGTTTGTTTCATCATTTCACGTTGGAAAGTACCAATAAGAGAAGAGAGTAAATATTTTGATTCCATTAACCAAAAAATGATTTTTTTTTTCATTTATTTATGATAGTCACAGAGAGAGAGAGAGAGAGAGGCAGAGACACAGGCAGAGGGAGAAGCAGGCTCCATGCACCGGGAGCCTGACGTGGGATTCGATCCCTGGTCTCCAGGATTGCGCCCTGGGCCAAAGGCAGGCGCTAAACCGCTGCGCCACCCAGGGATCCCCAAAAAATGATTTTCTGAAAAGAACCGGACCCTCAGGATACTCTGAAAGAAGTAAGGGATTATGGTAAGGAGCATGACAGGAGTAAATGCTAGGAACAAAAGAGATGGAGTCCTGTGAGGGGTAAAGGAGGGAAATGAGAAATCAAACAAGTAGTTTCCTTTGTGTGGAAAAGAAAAGCTGTGTAAGAAAGGAGTATTTTGGCTCCTTCCAGAGCAGCCTTTGTAGAGGGGTGTGGGGGGCCTCTACAGGATGATAACCTCTAATTTGACTGTGGTAAAAGCTACATGGCCATATACAAAGATTATATTTCTCCCAACAGTACTTCTAGAATAATTTATAAAATTTGTATATTGTAAATTTTGCAAATATTTGAGGCTGTGACACATACAGCCAAGTATTTATTTATTAAAAGTTAAACAATTCATTGAAGACTTTATTTTAAAAAAATAGTTAACAAACCTCACAGACCTGCAGGACAAAACCAAGTCCTCCCACCACCACATAAATGGAATCTCAAAACAGGAGAGAGCAAAAGGGCAGAAGAAATATTGAAGAAATAAGACCTTTCTTATTTGAAGAAATAAAAACCTTTCTATCTGGAGGAAGACAAAATTATTGATTGATATGAGATGAACAATAAACCCCAAGAAAGATATACAAATGATGACCATACTAGATAAATCAGAGTCGACCTGCTGAAAACCAAAGCTCCACCGTCCAGTGGCAGCTTGGCCAAAACAGGGTGTAGGAAATCCCTCGCACATTTGGGTTACTTTCTATAGACGTTTCTTATGTCCTTGCACCTGATATTCTTGTGGTTGTGAGTTGGGAAGTAATGGGACACAGGTAAAGTTATTATCATTAAAATGTGTTCCCTGATGTGGTAGTGGTGGAGGAAGAGAAATACTCCTCTGTGTCTGGAGAGGGAGCACCTTTCACCCTGGGCAGCAGAAGGGAGAGGAAACCTCTAATAATGTTTCCTCTTTCAGGTCTGTCTGTGCAGCCTTGATGAGGAAGGAAACCACCCTAGTGTAGCCTTCCCAAATGACCGTCAAAGCTTTAAATTTAACAGACCACTGGATCTGCCAACCTGGCCAAATCTTGGGCTCTGATCACCATTTTGATCACCATTTTTTCTAATTTTATCCAGAGTTCTGTCTATCTGAAACAGCTAAGGATAGCTCCAATTCCTACACATCCCTACAAAACATCCTGTCCGTACCACCAGATGTCTCCCTCTGCCCTATCGCCCTCACCTTCACTTAGTCATTCATTGGGGTGAATGAATCCTGCTTGGCTAGGGGTGTAGACAGGCAAGAAGATTGAATTGTCTTCAGGAAATCCCTCCCAAAACAAGAAACCAACTTAATTACTGGAACTGACCTGGGAACCCTAAGGCTTCTTAGTCTGCTGAGAGGCCCCAGGGGAGCCCCTGTTAACCTGTGCATTATAGGAACCCTTCCCCCACCAATAAAACAAAACAAAACATAATCCCTTGTGAACACTTTCCAGGAATCTGGACAACCCTTTAAAGGTATTACAGAATGCAGGTCTCAGGTTACCTCCCCCATCAAAACACAGTGAATTGTGTCTTATAAGACCATAAGTTACCTCTAACTATTATAGAAATACCACTGGTGGATCATGTAGCCCTCGGAGGAGGGCAAAGATCTCCCCAAAGGGAAACTCCTCTTGGTTACTGTGGAGAGCTACCATGCATGTAGTTGTAGCTGGAATGGGATTATAAAAGGTGCTATGAATTATGTCTCTGATTTCATCTGCAGTGATCAATGACATCATCTCTGAAAGAGAAAAGGACCAGCTTAATTCACTGGCCAGTATCATATGGATGATATAATGGCCTAGACGTCCTCCTTATGAGACAAGGATGGAGCTCTGCAGTCACAAATACTCCGCTGTACCTGCTGGAGAAAGGTCAGTTCAGAAGGCTGAGGAAGCTATCTGACTTTCTAAGACAAGCCCTAGTGGTTAATGAGATTTGTTCAGGTGGCAAGGTCCAGGACCCTGGAGGTCACAGTTGAAATCAATACCATAGGTTGACCCCATCCTGCTACTCAGCATTGTGTTGATAGTAGCCTTAATTAAGTTTTGTGTGAAAAACAATGAATAGTTCTGGTTCTGGCCTCTTTCAGATTAATCAGAGTGGCTGCCAAAGGGGTGCTCTTAAGGGAAATTCACCAGAATACAAAACAATGTATAAATAAGGGATCTATATTTGGAAAGACAACAATGGCGCTTTCACATCTCTGCATGCCTATCCAGAGGGCCTCTGTTCCAGACTATCTTTTCAAGGAAATTAATATACAAAATACTTAAAAAACAGAATGGTTCCCTCCCGATAAAGTCCAGGTTTACTAAGAGTCATGGAAGACACACACAGTCAGTGCCTTTCTTAACATCAGGCATGTGGACTGTCCATCGTAAAAGATTTGGATCCCAGGGCACCTGGGTGGCTTAGTGGTTGACCATTTGCCTTGCTCAGGGCATGATGCTGGGATCCTGGGATTTAGTCCCACAAAGGGCTCCTTGCAAGGAGCCTGCTTCTCCCTCTACCTATGTCTCTGACTCTCTCTGTGTGTCTCTCATGAATAAATAAAATCTTTAAAAAAAAATAAAAAATAGAAGATTTGGGTTCCTTACAGAATATGGATTCCTCTCCCATAATGTCCTCTACTGTGTGAGTGGATTTCAGTTTGCCCTCTTCTTGTTCCACTGTGGTAACTGGAGCTCGGGGAACCAGCGTATAGAAATGCCAATACCTTATTATTCCTGCGAGCAACCAAGTATTTTGTCTCTGATTAAGAGTCTCATGTCTTCTGTCAGCATTCATGAAACTGTGACAGGCTAACTTCTTGGTTTGCAATTAAGGTTAAATTTCAGACTCACAATAGTTGTTCACAAGCGCACTTTCTATAGCCAGATCCAAATACACCTCAAGCTTCCTATTTAGATTTCTTCTTACATTTATAAGGAATATGACATGAGTCATATTCTTCTATGCACTATGCACTATTTTTCTTTTTTTTCTAAGATTTATTTATTTATTCATGAGAGACACACAGAGAGAGGCAGAGACATACGCAGAGGGAGAAGCAGGCTTCTTGCAGGGAGGTCAATGCAGGACTCAAACCCGGATCCTGGGATCACAATCTGAGCCGAAGGCAGGTGCCCAACTGCTGAGCCACCCAGGCGTCCCTATGCACTATCTTTCAAATGCCATTTAATCCAATATATCAATATGTTTAGAATTATCTAATACTTTATTTGTCTTTATTACCTTTTTTTTCCTTCAAAAATAGTATGCATACTTCATGTAAATGTAAAGCCAAGTAACCTGAAACTGAAGGGTCTGCTATGCAAATATGTTTAGAAACCTAAAGAAGGTGGCATAAGTAACAGAGAATAACTATCATAAGAACTGAACACACACACATACACAAAAAGAACTGAACACAACTGTGAGTCTGCCTATCACTACGTATTAAAATATTTTTGCAGTATGCTACACAACTTCAATTTATTCCAAACAGAGAAAATATGTCTGCCTTTGGGAAGGAAAATTAGCCATGTTCATTCAATTATCACATTTTCATCACTTAAGTAATCTCTACAAAGACAAGATCCTTACTTAAAGGTAACTTTTGCTCACTACATGAAAGTATACACGTTATATCACTCAGAAACAAGTGGGACTAACCTAAGGGGTCAGAAGTGAGGAGTGATTGTGTTGGAGCTGACGGAAGGTGCCATGAGGTCAGCTTCGAGGATGCAGGCTATGTCCTATTTCTTACCCTGAGTGCTGGTTACATGGGTTCACGTTGTCCAAGTGTGCACATACGAGTGCTTAGCTTTCCTGTATATATGTCTTACTTTCATAAGAAGGTTACTTTTTAATGTGGTATCATGAGGGCACAGAGAAGGGACACCTAAGCAAGCTTTGGCGACCAGAAAATTTTCCTGGAGAAAATAATGCCTGGAAGGAGTTTTCAGGAGTGGGTTTAAGTGGATAAAGTTGGCATGTGAGGAAGTGCCTGTGAGTCGAGGAGATCGCATCTAGATGGAAAGCACAACAGCTGCATCCAACAAGGTGTTGGACAAAACTCGAAAATAACAGCTTGAAGAGATGACACTGGAAAATAAATAGGGGCAGATTACAGAGGATCTTTTTATACCATGTCAAGGAATAGGTTTTATAAGCCAATAAAGATGAGAAAAGTCTTAATATCTTGACTTTCAGATACATTCCTGTGGAACCCCTATTAAGAACTGATTTAAAGGGGAGTAGGCAATTTGGGAAACAATCAAAGATGCAGGGCATTTTCAGTATCTCTGTAGAAAAATGCCAAAGAAAAATAAAATAAAATTTATCTAAGTAAATATGCTAGTAAAATTAGGTCCAAAGGGGAGCCCGGCAATGGCCCTGTCATGAGAGACAATTTCACATTGTCTTCTGCTTTCCCTTAAGGACCTGATGGAGGGGCTCTCTGGTTCTATTTCAATTCACTCTTAAGATTCTGTCATTTTTTTTTGTACAATTGGGATCCAAAGTTTCCATTAATTATCCAATACAAATCCTTTTTATCTTGCACATTTTCATTTTGCTAGGGTTATGGTAACAAAACAATACCCTTGAAGGTTGAAAATCCATTTCATTCAGCCCAGTTGATTTTTGCATACTGATTACTTTTCATCCCAGCAGTTAATCATCAAGTTCCATGTCATTTCAGATTTCTTAATTTATACTTATCTCAGACCTCAGACACAGAAAAAAAAAATGTGAGAGCTGACAAGATTTTAATTTCCAAGGCTCTGGTTCCTGCCCATTACAGTTGTTATGACCATGAACGTTCCTTTTGACACTGAACTCTTCGACTTCTATTTTCCCAATGACAAAACTGAAATCAAAAGGGAAAAGGGAAGTTGTTTTATTTTTAGAGATCACAACATGTAATATATGAAATATTATATAATTTGTACCATAGTGCAAGTCAGGGAGACATTACAATACTATGTGTATATATACATCTGTCCACCCATCCAGCTATTTATACACATACACAGAAAATACATATTTACACACACATATGTATTTATACACATACACACACACACATACACGTACTGACTTGGGGGGACGATAGAGCCTGAGTCAGGGGTTACAGAGAGATTTTCATATACATAAGTCCATTACAAATCATGCTATTTGGCCTTTAATTGTTTTCATAAGAAAATATGAACATATTTACTTTGGGCACAAGTTATATACCATGCATTCGTTTCAATGGGTAGTGTCTTATAACAACAAGTAATAGGTGTGGCTTAATATTGAATGTAAATTATTTTTGACATGGTCTTTGCATTTACATTTTCTTTTTCACTCTGATTATTTTTTGTGTTCTTTTTCTCAAATAAATAAGCACTTATTGAATTTTATTATGTCTAATATGAGATTTCTTTTGTTAAAATATCCAAAGAGGCAAAACATAATAAAATTCTGATATTTCTTTTTTTTAAGATTTCATTATTTATTTATTCATGACAGACACAGAGAGAGAGGCAGACACAAGCAGGCTCCATGCAGGGAGCCTGACTGGGACTCCTTCCCGGTTCTCCAGGATCACGCCCTGGGCTGAAGGTGGCGCTAAACTGCTGAGCTACCTGGGCTGCCCAAATTCAGATATTTCAAAATGTTAGTAAGGGACACAGTATTGTAAAAAGCATAAAATATGCACATAAAATCATGTTTATGTTCAAAGAAGGAAATGTTATTCCCTGGAAGAAATAAGAAAGTTTCTTGTATGTGGTAGCCACTGGTGAAATTTTGAAATAAAAAATGCAATTAAAACTGGTTGGTCAGTTATTGTGGGCCATTAAACTGAGAAACAGAGAAAAGAAGGTTTCAGAGGTAGTTTTATAAGAGGTAGATTGACAAACACTGAGTAACCTAACACATTGGAGAGGTGAAAAAGTAAGAAGATAGAGACAGGGTTGAAAAAGTCTGTTACAATATAAGGTCAAGCACAGTTTCCAGTCCTAGGTGCCTATTTTAATCAAAGATAACTTCCAAAATCTTCAGGTTCAATAGACACTGTAAATTCTGATTCAGTATGTCTGTGATAGCCAGTTACAAGTCTTTAAGGATATTGAATATTGAAATGAACTAGTGTGTGATGTGTCTAAAAAGAAACTTGCTCTCATTTTGGAGAGCCACAATGATCATGGAGAGATGTGCAAAAGGGAAACAATAGACTCATCAAATTTCACAGCTGGAAGACAGATTAGTGATTTCGAAACACCACCCTTCAGATCCAAAAACCCTTCAGAAACATCCACAATCATTTAGTCTGCAATCCATGTTTAACTACTTTCAAAAACTACTTGTGATAACAATCCAATTTTATTCTTTTATTCTCTGGGATTCCATGGTCTCTTTTACACACACACACACACATTTTGGTGAGGTAGACACTGATTATTGCTTTTCCAAGTTCTACTCTCCTTCTTTCTTACTAAGTGAGCCATAATTTTATTGATGTGGTGATATGCACAGCTCGAACTAATTAACTTTACAGACACTATTTCACCTAGGGATAGTCACATGACAAAGTTGTAGTCAATGAGGCATAAGTGAAAGTCTGCTAGCAATTTCTATACATGTTTTGTTCACTACATCTTCCTCTCTCCCTCTTCCTTTTTCTGCAGTGGGCAAAGGTAATCCTGAGACAGTGAGCCATCTTGTGGTTGTGGGTGTGAAGCCACCTGCTGAGAGTTACTTAGATATGAAAGATAAAGGGAAGCTGGATCCTTGAGAACCCTGAAGGTCTAGAAATGTCTGCTTTCTGATTTCTTCTCATATGTGGTTAATACAAAACCTTTATCTAGTTTAACCATGTTACTTGCAGCCAAATGCAACTCTAACTGATACACTTACCCTGACCAAAAGACTGAAATTCATGTAGAAAATCTAAATATTCACTTGCAATTTCTTAACTAAACTTAGGTATAATAATCTCAATTGTTTATCCACTTTTGAGGTATGGCTTTTTTTTTCCCATAAAGAAGAGGAAAATAGTTTAGGGATTTCTTAGGTCTGCGTGTTCTTTTCCACATATTCATGCTATAACACTGAGATGACACAAAGTATTAAATTTCAAGTCAGTCTCGCAGGAATCATGGACTTTACTCTATAACCAAGTTTTCATTCACCTTTGGCGGTGAATCAAAGGATACAAGCAATCATAAGACATAAAGCATTATTCTCTTGGAGATACTCAGACTGTCTGAAACAGCTGCCCAGGATGGTCATTTATCTCTGGCTTCAAGATACATTCTGATTTGGCTTCTACCTTGTGAGAGTTGTTCTGAGCAGTGAATGCTCAAAGATCCTGAGATGTTGAGGAACATTATATTTTATCACATTAATTACATGGTATATGTGACTATACCACACCTACCAGCCAGTCATAAAAATCCATAAGCCTCAGATTTCTTTATAGTAAATAATATAAACAGACCTGACATATTCTGATAAAAGTATTTCATGTATAATGACTCTGTAAGTTTTCCACTGGTAAATACCATTTACGATATTTATTTGAAGATCAGCCTACTAAAATGATCATAACAAGATTTGACTGGTGTCATTCACCCTTTCTTTCCAGATTTCTCAAGAAGAGAAAGACTGGGTTACAGTCATCTGGCCCTTTCTTTGCCAACCACTCACCACCGAACTGACCTTGCTATGACCTCACCATTCTTCCTTCTCTGGAAAAACTTAAAATAAGTCATTGATTTTGAACTTACTTCCAGTCTGAGGCCCATCAGTTCTGGATTGGCATTCATGTGAGTAAAAAACAAGCAAGTACTGAGCTTTGTGGACTTTTGAATCCAGCAGTTAAGTATCCTTACTAAAATAGTGCTTTTAAACATTTGTTGATTCCTTTCCAAAACCAAAATCAACAAGGCGAGATCTTAACACTGGAAAACATATTTTTCAAATAGACCCAATCCTCAATCCATTTCTCCCAAATTCCATCATTTTAGAATACAACTGTAGCAGCCATATTCAACCATAATAAACCTATGAAGTTTTATTTACCTCTGTACATCAGTATTATTCTTTGGCATATAAACTTATAAAACCATAAGGAATATACTAAATTTGTGAGTCATTATTTCTTACATGAAGTATTACTGCCTTTTCTGTTTTTCTTCTATATTACCTTTATTAACTATTATAAAATAATTTTTAATTTCCCAGAAAATTTTCTTTTACACACTACACTCTACCTTTACTCAAACTCTCTGCCATTTATGTTAGTGATTCTACAGTCAAAACACATCGTTAGTCTCTGTTTTTCAAATTATGTTTTTTGATTAGCCAAAATAATTTTTAAAAAATCACTTAAAGCTGGGGCACCTGGGTGGCTCAGTGGTTTGAGCATCTGCCTTCGGGTTGGATCATGATCCTGAGGTCCTGGTTTAGACCTGAGTCGGGCTCCCTGTTCAGTGGAAGCATGCTTCTCACTCTCCTTCTGCCCCTCTCTCCTGCTCGTGCTCTGTCTCTCAAATAAATAAATAAAATATTTTTTTTTAAAAATCACTTAAAGCCATAAACTAGAATGACGTTTAACACTTCTACTATGTACCATCCATATTAGTTACATGGATACACTTCTAGATTCTTTTTGTATTATTTACCACAAATGTAGCTGGTTTAACAAGTAAAACTCCAATTGAATAATAGTTTAAAAACACAAGTTATTTAAATTTCACTCATGTAAAACTGTCCAAAATAACTCAAGGCAGTTCAAGGTTCCTCTAGGCATTTACCAATTCAAACTGACCAATGCTCTGCTATCTTTTACATGCGATTTCAAAGGTTGCTCTGGACATCTACATCCAGCCAGGAACAGAGGGCAAAGCATGGAAAAACATGGGCAGGAAAGTTCTGAATGCAGGTATGAATGTGATGGAAGTCAATCCTGTTCTACTCTGTTGTCAACATCAAGTTGACAAGGAGAATAAGAACTGCTGTTTAGCCGTATATTCTAGAAGAAAAGGCAATGGGTTCCAATGATCATGATCAATTCATCCTTAAAGGCAATTCTGAGATTCTCCACTTTTTGTTGCAGTCCTCAATTTTGGTTCAAAACAGATAAAAAGGAGTCATTATTTGACTTCCTGCCTCGGTATTTTCTAAAGGTGCTAATTACACTGAGTTATAAGTAGGGCAAGGTAGTTAGCAGGCTTGGTTTTTAGCAGAAAAAGATTTTTCTTTATCATAAGGTGTTTCTCTCTCTCTCTCTCTCTCTCTCCCTCTCTCTCTCTCTCTCTCTCTCTCACATACACACACACACACACACACACACACACACAAGACAGGTATTCCTCATTGGCTAAGTCAGATCTACATTTTTCCAAGTGAATACACATTGGTAAGAAGTCATCTAGCATCACAGCACATTCTTTCCTTAGCATGCTAATGAAGAGTTCCTACATACCTTTCCGGAAGATCCTTCATATTTTTCCAGGATAAAGAGAAAGTCTCAGAGGATCCAGCACTAGATATAATCTTCTATCTCTAAAAATAAAAAAAAAATAAAAATTTTTAAAAAGACACCTATTGAACAGTGCCGCCAATTCACATTTTTCTCCTTTCTGTTCTTTTCTTTCTATTTTCTGGGGGTAATACTTTATTTTCTCCCTTTTCATATTGATTTGATTGCATTCACCGTAATCAAAACACTTTATTTCCTTTTTGTATGATGTTTTGCATCTTGCACAGAAAGTCCTTGTTCTTTCTCTTATGAGAAAATATAGAACAATTGTAAACATGGTATATTGCCTTCAACTCAATCATCAGGATTAACCTGAATTTGTAGACATATAGCTGTGCATTAAGAAGCTCTTTCCAGAAGAGAAATAATGGGGAAACTCTGCAGGCTGGACCTATGGAGACAGCTGTGGAAATAGAAAAAAAAAGATTAAAATGAGCCAAATTTCTGAGGTAGAAACACAAAGAATGAAATAATACTGGTTGATGGGAAGAAGGGCAGGCAGAAAAGAGTTCAGAGTATTTTGAATTTTAACATTGAATTAATTAAACAACTGGAGAAAATCAGAAGGGTCTAATTTAGAAATAAATATGTGCATCCAATTTTAGGTGTATGTATCCACACCTAGAGAGAGAGAGAAAGAGAGAGAGAGAAATCACACTGACATTTTAAAAGGTAATTTTCTTTAAGAGTATATTTTTGCTTTCAAATGCCTCCTGAAACACATGCTGTCACCATCAGATACTATTAGTGGCTATCCTAGATAATTTGTTTATACTAAGGAAATAATTTTATTTTGCTGTAACTCCCCAGAACACAGACACGATGTACACACATAATACATGGTATTAAGTCTTTGGTGCAAGAATTTTCATCAGCAATGCCAGGCTTATAAGAAGCTTAGCATGTCATGATGGGACAGCCAATTGGGGCTGTAGACCTGCCTACTTTACTGTCTTTGCAACACTGGAAACATGCCCCCCCCCCAAGTTTCTGGGCTTCTAATCTTATTTGTCAAAAAATGGAAATAACAATGAATGTTAATATTTCTTTCATCTCTACAGTCCTAAGAAATTGGCATTACCAGGTGAAGTTCAAGGTACTTAGGCAATAGCCTTGAAAACCTCTGAGAAGAAAGGGTGGAACACAGCAAGAAGAAATAAGTTCCCTCCATGACCTCACTGGTAAACTCCAACAAACGAAAAGACATTACATTCAATTTCCCACTCTTAAAAAGTGGTATCAATGATACATTAACAATGTCAGGGGGACGCCTGGGTAGCTCAATGGTTTAGCGCCTGCCTTCAGCTCAGGGCATGATCCTGGAGTCCCAGGATCGAGTCCCACGTCAGGCTCCCAGCATGGAGCCTACTTCTCCCTCTGTCTGTGTCTCTGCCTCTCTTTCTCTCTGTCTCTCTCTGTGTCTCTCATGAGTAAATAAATTTTAAAAATCTTAAAAAAAAAAAAAAACAATGTCAGTATCCCAAAACAGTTGAAAGGGATTCATTTTGATGAAAATACTTTGTTGAGTGTGCTGCCTACACTATACGACCATAATGAATATTCAAGAAGTATTAATTCAACACTTGGTAATTGTGGCCAGGACATACTCCATTTTGATCTGACAGTTATCTTATTACTATAATTTTCCATAACCATATACTTATGCACCTTTGATGTACATGAAAAATAAGACCCAAAGAAGAAGAAGAAAAAAAAAATAAGACAAAAAAAGAAAGGATTAAAAAAAACAGCTATTTTTATCATTATATTTTAAAAATTTTAGAAGAAAAGAATGGTTAATAGAAGAAGCAAAGGAAGGAGAGAAAGGGAAGGAAAGAAAGGGAAGGGAAGGGAAGGAAGGGAAGGGAAGGGAAGGGAAGGGAAGGGAAGGGAAGGGAAGGGAAGGGAAGGGAAGGGAAGGGAAGGGAAGGGAAGGGAAGGGAAAGGAAGGGAAGGGAAGGGAAAGGAAGGGAAGAGAATGAGAAAGTTGTTGCCAAACCCTGAAACCTTCTGGTTGCCCTTCAGTATAGGATAAAAAGCATGCCAATCAGAACAACGTTTCTTTGACACTTAACTCTACCAATGAAACAGATTGTTTCCAGTGACACAATAGAAAAAAGATGGAAACTAAAGGCTGGTTATTACTGCTTATTACTCGTCTTCTTATTGGGGGGATGGAAAATGTGCCTCAAAAAATAGGTAATAGGTTGATCTTTAAGATTTAGCCCCTAATGAAATCCCTGAAAGCAGATTTGTATCCACAAAACATCAACTTTTGTTTTAGAAGGGTTTCTTCTTATGCTATTGGAGTTTCTCTCTCTATGTGTGTGTGTGTGTGTGTGTATGTGTGTGTGTGCTCATATATATATGAACATCCACGGATAATGGAAATGCTGTTCTCATTATGACATAGTAGTGAGATATCAAAAGAGCCATAAGTCCAAATGGGTCTCTGTAATATCAATATACTTGATATGTTTTTAAATTATTGAAGAATTTCTTTTAAATCTCTTTCTCCCATTGGCCAGGGAGTAGAAAAAAATATTCTTCATGATTACCCCTCAAATGTATCCAGTACATTTATTTCATCTCTAGTGAAGTCCTTTCCATAGGATAGGCCTGGTAACTTGGAGGGTGAGCTGTGTAAGCTTGTTTGAGTTATGTTCATGTTAGCCTTGAATGATTTTTTTCACAAAGAGAAAGATCATATAAAGATAGAGGCTGGTCTAGGAGAAAGGGAGAGAAAGCTGAGGCCAACTTAGATGCCGAGTATCTGGAAGTAGAGGGAAGGCCATGAAAGAAGGTGCTATGAAGGGATTAAGGTGAGACAACTGTCAACACATTTGATTCTTTATTAATATTTCATTTACAGTGTGCTCATCCCACAGACTTTTTCCATTAATGGTAAGTTGTTCTTTATCTAGTCTGCTTGCTTTAGTGTATATCAGGTCTCAGTAGTGTTGGCTTTTAAATTAATTCCCTTCTGGAACTCGCATTTTGAGTCGAGATATTTAATTAAGGTTTCTTACCAATTATTTTTGCCCACTTAATGAAAGAGAATGCTATTGACCGTTGGCTCTGTTTTCAAGTGGGAGTGGACTGACCTCATTTTGATTTTGCATTTCGCGTTCATATTCAAGTTGAAGAAATGTTTAATCTGGGTTTCAGCCAAAAGTTTACCAAGGATGTTCAGAGCCCATCTGCCTTTCTGAGGGTCCCACTCAGTTATGGCAGTCCCAGTGATTCTCCAATCTCTCATGGCTTTGCCAGATCTTAGAATGTTGAGGCACAGGGTGGGTTTGGTAAGGTTTTTAACTTGTATTATTGATTCTGGAAACCTGTACCCCAGAAAGCTTATATTCTTATCTCAGGAGAAGTCAGTTCTACCCCATAGATACATCCATGCTTTCAAAGAAATTTCCGATGAGTCTCCCATTTTGGTACCAGCCCATGAGTTTATTCCGAGGGTGTCTTCTAATACCTCGGTAATAATTGATCTCAAGTAACACAAATATTCCTAATAAGTATCAACATTTTAAAGTAAAGTCAATAGTAACTTTTAGTATACTTAACCTATGCCAGGAGTCAAATGGAAGAACCCACCTATGTGATGTTTAATTGTCATAAGCAATAATATGTAGATCAAATATCATGTATAGAAGTTTTAGTTAAACTTTAATGCTAAGAATTAGTATCCTCTGTGAGGCACAACAATTCCTAAATAAACATTGTCCAAAAAAAAAAAAAAAACCCAAAAAAACAAAAAACAATCCAGCTATTTAAATACATTTGGTATTTTCTTATGCATGCTTTTAAAAAACTCATAAAAGAAAAAAATTGCATTACATTTTTTAAGACACAACTCATTCATGGAGCATGTTTTAAGTTCTCTCAGACATTTTGTCACTCAGTTTAAAAAAAAAAAAAACAACTAACACCTGGTGTTATATGTAAGTGATGAATCACTAAATTCTACTTTTGAAACCAATATTACACTATATGTTAACTAACTAGAATTTAAATAAAAATTTAAAAAACAAATTTAGAAAAATTTAAAAACCTGTAAGAATGCACCTGGAAAGAAATGTGCACACATTTCAGGAACAATTTCCCATAAATTTAATACGACCAGTGAAATTATCCCAGAAAGAAGACATTCATTTAATTCTGAGTCTTTTCCCTGTTCCATTTTGTCACTTATGGGCACTCTTGGTAGCATGGCCAATCCATGCAGACCGGCGACAATTTATCTCTTTTACCTTTGCTCTTCCACTTCACCTAGTAACCAACACCGCTCTCGCTTCTGATTTCACAACAAACTTGCTACTGCTGTCCATTCCGACTACCCTGTTCTTCTCACTCATGTCCTCATTTTATGAAACTTTAAATCTAAAGCCAAGTGCCACACATCCCATGTCATCTTCTTTGATATCTCCTACAGGATATTGCCACTAGTCTGACTACTAAAATACTTTCAGCTCTCGTGCGGCATCAGCACTTACTTGTGTTATGATTGACTCAGCTTACTTGACTGCAAATTCCTTCAGTGCAAAAAGCAGGTCTAACTCACCCTATTATTTCCTGAACTGCTGAGAACTCAGTAGTTCAATCATTACAGTAATATGAAAATATGCTGAATGAATGAAGAAAAAGTAACTTCTAAAAAAACCTCTAATTTCTGGGTTGTATGACTAAGAGACTGTGCAATGGATATAGGTAGACAGTAAGAGAGATTGATGATCCTTTTCTAGATGTAAGAAAGATGTGTGAATGTACACCAGCAAATCAATTATCGATGAAGCTATTCACAATGACTAGCTATGGTGTGTTTACTGTTAGTTTAAGATATTTGCAGACATTCGACAGCCTGAGCTAATGTAAACAGGCTTGGGTTTTGAAGTACAATTCGGCAGCAGTGAGATGAGCAATAGAGAAAACAGTGTGCTGTGATAACTGGGTGATCTGGTGACATTTATTTATGCATCTCTCCTGGCTGGTGGCAAAATCTAGTTTTGAGTTTCCTAGCAACAGTAATGTGCACATGTGAATATGTCCATGTAAATAGCAGATGCAATGAATAAAGTTTCCATTCGCTCATAGGGATGACAGCTTGAATTTCCAGACCTCGTTGATACTAAACCAATATGTTTCAAAATTGCTTCTAAGAAGCCTTGGTCCAGTGGACAACCTCATATAAAATTTCAAAAAGGAGTCATTTAATGGCCCTGAGCTATTGTGACATGAGCACAGATGTGGAAGGAGAGTGTTATTGCAGTCTATGTATTTTGAGGCAGGCAGGATTCGCAAGACTTTGTGGAAGCAAACTCTTTTTCCCAAAATGTCTAAGATAGGGAAGATAGAAACCAACAAATACAAAGTGTTTTTTTTTTCATTTTGAAAGAAATCACTGAAATTTTATCCTAAAATTGTTATTATTTTTTACCCTGGAAGTGTCTGTAGTCTATCCTGAAGCATTTGCTGTCCACGAGTCATGCATCATTACACTTCTGAAGATGCCTGGGTCATTTTATTGGCACTGGTCTGGCACTTTGGCTCAATAAAGATTATTAACTATTGCAACCAAGTATGATTTATACATGTGTGTCAATGCAGTATCGATTAATCTTTAATTATGCAAAAGCATCTACATCCTTAATAGTAAAATATGCGTCTACCTAAACACGTTAAAATAAAAAGGAAAACATAAAGATAAAAAGGAGCAACGTAAAGTGACACCCTCCATTTACCCAAAAAGTCATTTTGAATAATGAGACATACTGTGATGCTGTTGTGAAAAATAATTTTCAGGATGTGATCCTGTGAGGTGTCCAAACCACTGTCACACTAATGAGACTTCGCACAAAATCTAATAATTTAATGTTAAACAAAACTTCTTAAACTTTTATGTCTAAAATGATTAAACAATATAAAAATAACAGAGTACAGAGTAGCCGTTCAACCAATGTTGGATTGCTGATTCTCATTCCCTCTTCTTAAATGTTATGCAAAGTTATGCAAATTTCTGCAGAATATAAAGTTCTCACAGAGGTAGGGTTATCTTCAGTGGTTAAACACCTGCCCTTTATTAAGGTATAATACATTATATATACATATTATGGGGGCACCTGGGTGGCTCAGTGGTTGAGTGTCTACCTTCAGCTCAGGTTGTGATCCTGGGATCCTGGGATCCTGGGATCCGGTCCCACGTCGGGCTCCCCACAGGGAGAACTCTTCTCCCTCTGCCTATGTCTTTGCCCTTCTCTCTGTGTCTTTCATGAATGAATGAATAGAATCTTAAAAATATGTAATATAGTACATTAGATATACATATTATGTATATAATTATATATAATTTGTTAACCATCCATATGGCATCATTGATGTCACAACTGTTTCCAATACAAAGTTGTGTGTCTCAAAAAAAGTCATAGAAAATGTGGCATGATCACTATATTTTAAGATTTACTAGTGGGTGGAATTGATAGTATATTAGCACCTTTATGTTTTCATACAGATTTTTTTAAAAGGTTGTTCATTTTGTCATCCAATAAACACTTGTTTGGTGATGATTATCAGTATCGTAGGTACAACTCTGTGCTTGGAAGCACACATTGAAATGTCTGTGTAGGGTAGTGTGGGGCCCTGGGATGACCTTGTCTGACTTAGAGCTCCATCTACTCCCTGTTAAGAAAGCATTGTCCTACTGGAAGCACCAGATGCTTCCCCAATTCTGTGCCTATGAAATGCTCAGTAGGGTAAGTTATCTAACAGGGAAAATCTCAGCCTTGAAAGAAAAGCACAGAGTCTGGTGCGTAGGAGAGAAAACAAAAATGAACTATTAAATTTAGCACTGCACGAACATACCCTAGGGAGAAATGATGCTCTAGGATCATGAGGGGATTCACATGTATAATGTATGTCCCTTAAGTTTTTTCCTCAGATTTTAGGGTTGGTTTTCTAAGAAGAGAATAAAGAGTAAAAAGAAAAAGAGAGAGAGAGAGAGAGAGAGAGAGAGAGAGAGAAATAGTATACAAAACCAGGGACTGCATAAAATACTAATAAGAGGAAAACCAAACTATATGATATGTTTGAATTCAAAAGTAAATTGCATTTAATATCAAAAAATGAGGGGAGTAAATCATGATTGTTCTCTTTGCATAGGAAATCAAAGTAGTTGAGCACCATTGAAAAATTGAAGTTAAAATCGGCAGAGAAATCATTTAATAAATAGTTGGCTTGGAGTTTTAAACATATTCTGGCAACATGTTTTCAAAGCTTACTGTGAGAATTGAATCGATAACATTCAAAACCAGATTCTGGGTCTTGGGGTTAAGTTACTAAATCAGATTTTCAAAGAGAGGGCCCTGGGAACTCGTATTTTTAAAACATTTTTCTTCTGTCTAAGCTTGAGAATGCTCTTCTAACACAAAAAGAAATGCATCCTTCAGAACTATCTTAATTAATGATCAGGAGTAGCTATACGGAGGCAGAGACATTGATTTAGACTCCGTACAGAATGCAGCTCCTTGACTGGACAGCAGTCCCTTATCTGAAAATACCCAAATCTGTTCCATCTGCAGGGAAGAAAATTTCAGTAATTTCAAATCATTTGCTTCTTCATCACATTACAGCTGGGTCTTTCTCATCCCCTGAAGCAGCATGCAGTTTCCATACTCAGAACAATGGTACCAGAGTACTGGCCAAATTGTCCACTGCCAAGATGAGACAACAAACCTCTTGGGATTGTAAATTGCCGCATTATTTCTTCAAAAATGAGTAAAACCCTTTCTAGAAACAAAAAAGACTTTGCAAAATTGTGTTGAACCGCTAGAGCAAATGGCCCTGCCTTCACAAGGAGGATTGGGGTCGGGGGACCCCACCTCACTCTTCCCAGAGTGAGATATTTTTTTCCTGTACCTACTAACATGAAGTTTCCTCCCCAGAAAGTAGGCAGGTAGGGGCATGGGTGAAATAGGTGATGGGGTATGAGTAAGGAAGGCACTTGCTGTGATGAGCCCTGGGTGATGTATGGAAGCTTTGAATCTCTCTATTGCACACCTGAAACTAATATTACACTGCATATTAACTAACTGGATTTTAAATAAAGATTTTTAAAACCACATAGTTAATTTAGTTCTCCTCTGCTGGACATTGCAGTTTTTCTATTTCTTTTTTTTTAATAAATGGTATGATTAATTTCCTTGTGTATATGAATGTGCACACATGTACACTCATACACATGTATATGTGTTTGAGAATGAAATATATACCTGTATATGCAATAAACAAATTTTTCACCTAAAAAATCAAATAAAAATTCTGTATTTCAGGGAACATATAAATATTTTATGTATTGACATTAAATGGTTTCAAACTGCTTTTTAGAAAGTTTGTGCCAGTTTACTTTTCTTTTTTTTTTAAACTTATTTATTTATGATAGTCAGAGAGAGAGAGAGAGAGAGAGGCAGAGACACAGGCAGAGGGAGAAACAGGCTCCATGCACTGGGAGCCCGATGTGGGACTCGATCCTGGGTCTCCAGGATCGCACCCTGGGTCAAAGGCAGGCGCTAAACCGCTGTGCCACCCAGGGATTCCCCCAGTTTACTTTTCTATGAGCAATATAGGAGAATGCATATTTGACCATTAGCTAGTCTATTCCAAATCTCCTCATAAGATGAGAATAAGATGAAGATTCAGGCAAGTGCTATGCATCAAGCAATCTCAGTCAGAGATTCCTAACACCTAAAACCAACACATATGTTGTTTGTATGAGCACTTCCAGATGGGGAAAACACTTTAACTTTTTGTCTTGCTCCAAATTATACTATCTCTGCCTCTGACCATCATCTCTGTTGCTAAAGGTCAGGCAACCAACACTGACCAGTTCTGTCAGTCAGACCATTGGACTTCAGAAATACCCGTGACAAACTATTTATTTATTTATTCATTCACTCATTCATTCATTTAAAACATTTAAAGGTAACCAAAAACGCTGATCTAAATTCCATATTTAGTTACTATGCTAACAAAAACTTCTTGAATAAAAGTATTGTTTAACAAAATCAGTAATGTTATCTTTTAAAATTTTTGGTAAAAATGAATACAGTCATTTTCAAAGATGCTATAGAATTTTCACTAGGAACAAACTCGCAGTAGTTTGCATCACATATTTGCTAATACCAAAGGAGCTTGTGCATAATTTAAAAGAAACTAATTTAGTCTTGAACATAAATTTTCTGGTGGTGGGGGAAAGTTCTTTATTATGCATGTTTTATGGCTTACCTTTTTCCTCCTTCCCTTGATAAAGTGTATGAGTGTTGCACTTCCATACATTAACTTCTGACTATATGGATTATGGACCAGTAGGGACCGCTGTGCAAGTCTCTGGACACATGTTTGCTACAGTTGTGGATAAGAACATTTCATTTATAATCTAATGAAAAATTGTACTAACAGTTTAGACTTTTCTCTTAGGTATCTCACTTTATAATCTAATAAACTTCCATTCACTTGATACATAATGTTTTGGGGATTGAGCCTACGAGAAATGTTTATGTCTTTTAGATTAAAAAAAAATATGTGTTTCCAATAGCAAAGCTAAATATTTTGAACCATATAAATTCTATCTGTCTGGTCTCATTGAAAGATACATTCTCAGTTGTATAGACACTGATATCTCTGCATGTGTTAGGTGGCAACACCAGTTAGCATGCCCCTATTTCTGGTACCTTAAATCTCCTTTGATCAAGGTGCCCAGTATACTCCAGGCATAACTACATGGCATTGTAGAATAGATCTGACATGAAATAAAAATTTCTGTATTTCAGGGAACATTTGCAGTCTACTATCCCCCTACACTAACTCCCAACCTTGATAGATCTATTATTCATAATTTAAATATAGGTCTTAAAACAATTCACTCCTGAAGAAGAAAACAAAGTAATATAACTCATTTTTCTTGGTGAGAAGACAATGTGGGTCTTAAGTCTATGAAGCAGAGGTGGTTTTAGGGCATGGGCCTTCCCAGAAATGGGGAGAGCTAAGTGGATATGTAAGGAGAACACAAAGACATTCAAAGCCAAAGGAAAGAGACAAGCAAGCAGCTGTGGTGTGCTGGGTAAGTCTGGAGTATCTTGACTGTGGCTCTTCCTAGCTGTTTCATCTTGGGTGAAAACAACTGTATCCATGATCCCAATTGGAAGATTGAAAATACCTAACTTGGGAGTATGTTGGTACCATCGTATCAAACAATATAGGTGAAAATCTTTTGGTAAACTACAGAGCAATATACATACATACAGATATTATTTTGCCAGATAGAGAGAAGGAAATGCATAGTGTAATCCAAAGAGAAAGCCTGGCATCCTTTGTCTTTCTCACAATACAGCCCATTTTTTTGTTTGTTTTGTCTTAAAAAATAATTGTATTTGAAATATACTTTCTGTCAGCCTGGACTCCATATTTTTAGGGGTTAAAGACTCCATACAAGTAGAAAGACAAACAGGTTTTTGGCAAATATTAAAGCTCTAACTTCAGTTATGTCCCATGATTTATTTTTCATCGAAGTCGGTTACACAATAATTGTTCAGTAAGGCAAAAAGATCAATGCCTCACGTTGTTCGAAATGCATTTTTTGGCATCTTTGCAATGACTTAACAGAGAAGGGAGTGGAGGACACTGGAAAGGATACAAACATTTTACCACAAACTAATGTCTGTTCACTGTAGGTGCTTAATACGTGCATGTGTGTTCTCTGATTTGTAATTCAAGGTACCCAGGTACCAATAGATAACTATGTGCTTATTCTAAACAAATGTGTAATTTATAATCATATACAATTAAAATTCATTTGTCTTAATTTAAGTAGGTGGCGGGTGGATGTGACTACATCCACTTTGCTGTGATACTGTTGATGGTTCCCTGTTGCTAAGTGAATGTGCCACAACTTAGAACCACACAAAACCTACTGGAGGTTTGTCGCAGGAGATATTTCAGGGACCAGGAAACAGCTGCAGGTGTAATGTGAATTTGCCTCCATTTTTAGAAACTTCCCCAAACTGAGCTCTTTTCAGTAGCCTGTGGGAGCCAGAGGACACGCACAAGTGGACCAGACTGTGTAGAGCCTGCTGAGGATTCTCAGACCATGTTCATGAAAAATCGAAGTAGGAACCTAAAGCTGCATATCAGGTTGACTGCCATCGTAGCTGACATGTTCTCCTGGGAGCAGCTCTAAGGACCTGCTGGATGGATTGTTAACACCTGACGATTTCACTTAAATCAACAGGTGATACCTCTGATGAGAACAGGCTGGACAATTAGCATTCTCATATATACTATGGTACAAATGAGAACTCACACTGGAGTTATTCTCATTCCTGATGCAGGATGTGGGCTTTGCAAAAACGTGCTCTTCATGAAAGCAAAAGCTGAACAGACTATCGGGGTTACCCCCACACACACCTCCAAAAAAAAAAAAAAAAAGAGAGCGTGCTCCTTTTGTGTAGATGCTGTCCTACTTGGATTGTAGCTACCCTGGGGCTTAGATTCACCTATTGGCTCCTTTCATAGACACTGGGCAGGACAACCTTTTGACTCTCACTCCATCTACAAAGATTGTCATTTCTTTGGCTCTAGTAGCTCCCCAAAATATTCTCCATCTCTTACAAATCTACTTTGTGATAAGAAGAGCTTTGTTATATTTCAACATAGGATGAGTTGTTTGTATTTCGTCTGTTTGTTTTGTTTTCTCTTTCCTGATGGCTGATTTTTGGAGGAAGAATTTTGGTAAAAGGACTCCAGGAACAGAAAATTAAGGCCAGGAGGGAGTTATCCAAAAAACCCAATGATGTATCCTAGTGCTCTATGCTAAGTTTGAGCTATTTACCATTTTTCCTTCAGCTTCAGTGAAAAAAGAAATGTAACTATACCATCTCTTGGTTCTCTTGGTGCGACAAACATGTAAGCAATTACATTTTAAAATTGATGATGTTAACACTGTTCTTAAAATGCTCTTTCAAAGGTATGTTCAAGACATTAGAACACTTATTATTTATCCTCTGTAGCTCCTCTCCTTTCAAAACCTTCATCTCCTATAAAATAAAAATAGAATCAAACTTTAATTAAAGTGATGAAAAATGTATGATATATATGCATTAATGATGATTTGTGGGAAAAAAGTAAAGAAGAATCTAGGATAAAGAAAAAAATGAAAAAAAGGACTGATTTAAAAATTAATATTTCCGGAAACAAACTACCAGCAAGATTTCACTTAGAAATCTTCCCTTTTGACTGATACCTTTAATAAAATAATTTGATTTTCTCTTTTAGTACTGATCATTTACTTTGTAATGTTTTCTTATTGAAAATAGTACTTTATGTAGTTGCACGCAAATATATGCATGGATTTGGACTGAAATAAACCACTCAAATTATCCATTGCACCAACAACTTAAATCTTCCATATAGGGTTGTCTCTACTCAAAATATAAACTTCTTTCTGAACATTGAAAAATTAATCTTTCTTCCTACCCCCAAATTCTCCCCACCCCATAAACATATATACCTCAAAATCCACCCTCAAGGATCAGACATATCATGTTGGTGGAGTCAGGACCTTAAAAAATTGACATGTTGGGGTTTGCCTGAGTGGCTCAGTGGTTGAGCATCTGCCTTTGGCTCAGGGCATGATCCCTGAGTTCTGGGATGGAGTGCCCCTCCCCCCTGCATCAGGCAAGGAGCCTGCTTCTCCCTCTGCCTATATCTCTGTCTCTCTCTGTGTGTCTCTCATGAATAAATAAAATATTTTTGAAAATTTAAAAATTAACATGTTGGTAGTAGATGCATATGTTGAATTTTAATGCCAAAAAAAGATATTACATATAAAATGGTTATCATGGAATATTTTCACGGCTTTTAGTAAGCATATGCCATTTGCATCTTAGAGTTAAACATTTAGAAATTTATATTTTGAAACACAGTATGAAATCAAAATGAAACAAGTGGAGAATCTGCTGCAATGTTGTATTTTGTGTTCATGAGTACTCTACTATTTATGATTTGGCTGTCTGGAGGGCCTACTTCACAAGAGGAGCACATGGCTACTCCTTTGAACAGAAATGTTGTGTTCTCTGTCCGCATACGGTGCCATTCCTAAGATTATTTATAGTGTTTACATATAAAAGTCATAACCTCTGAATCTAACGGGAAAGAAGTCAGGGGCCAGCTGGCAGGACAGGACTTCTGTCCCACAAATCAGTGTGTAGGTGTGGCAGCATCTCGATTGGTGGGTATGAATTATACCAATCCATTGGTCCAGTTTTAGAACCCTTAGTGTAGAGTGAGAATTGGATGAGTCAATGAGCAGAGATAGAAAGCAAGGAGCCAGTCAAAAGCCTTTTTAATGAACTATACTTGTTATATAAGCCAGAAGATAGAAGGCTCCTTTGAGATGCAGTTCTTTTTTTTTTTCTTCTAACATGATGTTACTGTACTTGCCACTGTTTCAAATTAGCAATTATTTTACAAGGTGTTGAAAAGAGGGGAAAAAAAGATATCATTTAATACAATGCTTAACCTTCAGCAGATGAAGCAAGGTGAATACAATTTAAAAGTAAAAGCATAGGCTTATTTTTTTTTTTTGCTTAAAATCAACATAAGCATAAGAATGGAGCCTACTAATTATGCATGCATTTTTTCATAATGCACTAATCATTTCTATGCTTTTCTGTGCTGCAGTATTTTAAGAGAAGATGGTGCTGTGAGATGGGTAAAGGCAGAAACTAATAATAATAAAAAAAAAGGTATGACTGTCAGGACCCTGGGTGAAAAATCAGAAAAGCATTACTGGTATAACTTTTAAGAAAAAACATATTGAGCCAGGAGATTTAAGTCAAATCTAGCCTGATAATGATGAATGTAATTTCATGAAGCGCCTTAATTACTAAAAAATATAACATTCAAAGTAACAGTAATTCAAGAAAAAAAAAAGTGATCTACTTCCAAAATGTGTTTGTAGTGATCAAACATAGGGAAATACTAAAATAGTTGTATAGCTTTTTTTTTTGTATCTTTCATAAGGAAAGAAAAAGGAAAAAAATGTAA